>NC_051233.1:18559238-18744238 GCF_015220715.1 Pygocentrus nattereri
AGCACGCATGCAGAAGGAAGACAGTTGTGGGTAGTGAGAAAATCACTCATATAGACATAGTTTTATGAAAATCAATTAAAATGCAATAATGTTATTTACCGGTTAATGTGACATGATGTTAGAAATAACAGCCCAAACTCGACCCAAAACCCAACATTTTGTCGGACCTCATCAGGTTTGGCTCAGATAGCTGGTTTACTTTTGTTTGTTTTCAAAATGTACCAGGAAACAAGTTAAACGCTTTTAAAAAGTGATTTTATGTTTCCTTGTTTAAAACTGAAAACCTTTCTTTTGCTTAATGTAGAGCAAAGAATGAATGTCAGTGAAGTTTCAGGTTAAATGTCTATTTTCCCTTAGTCTACTTTTATCATTTCTACTGTTCTTTACCATTTTTCAGTCCACAATAGTGTATTTACTGATTTTTGTATGTGCATTTCAGGCCTGTGTCAATACACTGTTTCACTGTTTCAATATGCTTGTCTCTGAGCTTATCGATACATACATGAGAGAAAGAATCCCTTTTCATTTCCTTGTTGAACAGTGAAGTCCTGAGCAGAAGAAAATCTATATGAAGCTATATTTCATGAGTAGTGGACTAATCGGCTGTTGAAAGCAGCCAAAAGTGGAGGTTTTGAATGGTTTCTATGGAGAGTCACAGGCTTCTGCTCCAGTTACTGTAGCAGCTCCTGTCCTTCAGACTGGCCTTATATGGGCTGACTGGGTCTTCTACAGCACTGCCTCCACAGCTCTCTCTCTCTCTCTCCCCTTCAGTTTTGTTTATATCTCTCATTTCCTCAAGTCCACAGCATCCAAACCAAAACTGCTCTTCAAAAAAAATAAATAAATAAAAAAACTACTATATGAATGCATGTGTGCTGCTTTTTAAAAATTGTACTTACTTAAATTTTCCCGAACCTTTAACATCTTTAGAGACCTCGACTTGTCTCAGGGCTGAACATGCTCAGCCATAAGCTCAAGAGATAGTTAGACATTTTGGAAATGAAACCTCTACTATACTCAAACATTAATGAATTGATTAATGCATTGAAGTGTTTGTTTTTTTCCTACACATAGTCATATGCAAATGACCCATGGTCAAATGACATTTTGTTGATTTCTAAGTGAAAATAAGTTACTGTGTACACCGATGTGAAAGACTATATTGACAACAAAGTAGACAAAATATTATACTTTATATCGCTTTCCAAGCCAGAGAATGCTTCTTTAGTTGTGGCTCTGACTCAGCAGTTTTGTATAACACGCATCATCCTACTGGCTACTTCCAAAACTACCTCATGTAGCATGTTTTCCTTTTGTCAGTGACAGACATTAACGCTGAATATAAATCATGTCTAACTGGTAAAGCATTTATCTTTCACATTGATGCTAACAATGTAGGTGCTAATTATTACCAATACATGTTTGATATTAATCAAATAAGGATTAACACTTTGCTAGCATTATCATTAGCATGTCTGTTTTTATGTGATGACTGACAGTCTCAAAGGTCACAGAGTGGGAAAGCCCCATCAGCCTGAGGGGGGAATTGACTCATAATACTGAGAAACAGATTCATCTTTAACTTCTGTGTCAACAAAGGGCTTTTGGGTAGATGTTAAATGCAGCCTAATACTCTTGTCTAAGAGTAGTTTGTCGTCTGTCATGTTTATATTATTTGTCAAATTTGGCTTCATTAGTAACAGAATGAAGGTGCCAGAAGTGAAAATAACAGCAGTACCTCCCGTTTAGAAAACCTTCACCAAAAACCCAGCTGTGAAGACCTTGATGGTAAAACCATTTAATCGAATGCACATTTTAAAAGGTACAATTCGCATGAAAAATGAAAAATCTTTTGTCAATACAAAGTACAGTATGATCTGATGAGATGAAATGAGTATCATGAATTTATATTTTGTCAGTAAAAACTAATGTTACCCCTACTATGCTTCTCTGCTTGTTCTTTTTCAGTATTTATCTCTTTCACATCTACTCCACTTACTATACAGGCACGCTTTGTAGTTCTACAGTTACAGACTGTAGTCCATCTGTTTCTCTGATACTTTGTTAGCCCCCTTTTACCCTGTTTACCCTGTCTTCAGTGGTCAGGACCCCTCAGTGGTCAGAGCAGGCACTATTTGTGTGGTGGATCATTCTCTGCACTGCAGTAACACTGACGTGGCGGTGGTGTGTTAGTGTGTGTTGTAGGTATGTTGTTTCTGTTAGTTTTGTTTGGTTTTTATTTGATAGCGACAGCGTGCTCTCTCTTTAAATGTGTTATTTAATACCTGCATTCTGAGTAGGTGAAAGGTCACACTATTGGGATAGGTTTTTTTTTGCCAATTCTGCTTTAATTAACTAAAGCAACATAGTCCATCTCACAATCATAGGAACTCATTATGCACACTATTTAGTGGGAAATTAGTGCACTGCATTTTCTTTTCAGGTTGAAGACTATCCCACATTATAGCACCACTAAAGATATTGTGTATAACAAAACAGCTTTATTATCCTATTTATCAGTGTCATATAGTGACAAATAGAATAGAACAAAGAATGTTTAATGGAAATAAAATGTTTAAATATGTGCTTTTGCATAATGTTTGTGTTTTTGGTGGGATGATAGTGGGATGATAAGTCTCCAGACTGGCCAGGTTTTTGCTTATGCATTCTCCTGCTTTCTGTTTGAGAGATGGGCTACATTCAGATCTGCTCTCTCTGTTTGAAATCTGCGTGTAGTGATAGCTCATGAATAAATAATCCCTATACGGCATCTCATGCAAATCCATGCAAATGAAGGCTCTGGGCCATACACTTTCTCCCTTGTTTGTGTGTCAGTCTGTGTGTGTTCAAATACAATCCTTTAATATGCACCAAGGTCTGAATAAAGTATCAATAGCTAGACTGAACTGATGACTTTGCATTTACGAACAGTGACATGCTTTGCTCTTAGAGATGTTCATATTTTTTTCCTTAGAGTTCAGTATATAGTGTGTTTGATTGGATGTGTTCTGTGTGTGTGTGAGAGTTTGTTGCTTGTTGCTAGTGTCTGACACTGTATGGCATTCAGTTATCTATAAAAATTTAACAAAGAACATAGCAAAGCTCAATTTTCTTTAAGATTTTATCCATTTTATAGATTAAACAAAGAAGAAAATTTCATATTATAAATATATTTTGTCTCTTTGCTTTTCTCAGTAGTTTTTCTGACGGTTATACATCCTTTCAGACCCAGATGACCAGAGAGCAACATGTGTGAAACTTTTTAGATCTGAAGCAAGACCATCACCATCATTACAGCGTCCATTCTTGAGCCCCGATATTGTATGAAAATAACACAGTCTGTTTGTGTGTGTGTGTGTGTGTGTGTGTGTGTGTGTGTGTGTGTGTGTGTGTGTGTGTGTGTGTGTGTGTGTTTGTGTGAAAGAGGGAGAAAGAGAGAGAGAGAGAGGATGTGGAATAGTGTATGCACTGTTGAAGGTATCTCTCTCTCTCTCACTCTCTATCTCTTTCTCTCTTCTCCCCTGAAGCTGCATGTTTAACATGGCTGAAGCCCATTTTACATGGTGTCTGCCCCTCACACAGACACATGCGATCTTCCACACATAAGCTACTCATGCATGTCTGTGTGTCGGTGGATGTGTGACACCAGCAACCTTATTATCTCTCTCGGCCCTCTATCCTTTCATCTTTACCATCTGTAAAGTCTTTCTCTGTTCCTTTCTTTTTGGAGCCTGACAAGTTCAAAGTTCTCACAGCCCACATTGAAATACATTGTGATTTGTTAAGGTACTCGTGAGCATATTGCAATCTTCTGATCTTCTGTTGTGGTGTAAGTGTGTTTTTGCAAGTAAAGACACTATATATATATATATATATATATATATATATATATATATATAGATACATACAAATGAAAATATAAATATTGTTAAACAAGAATTCTTATCATTAATTTTGGTTATTGTCTATGTTAGAAGACTTAGAAGCTCAGTGTTTACAGTTACTGCTCAATACTAGTGTCAGGTAACACACAGATAGACATAAAATTACAATATATTGCTTATTTGTTTATTTTTTCATATATTTTAATAAATAAATGCTTAGTGCTCAGATAAATAGCTTTATATATATGATTTTGCACATTATACACTTTCAAAATATATACAAAGCATATTTCATAATTACACTTGTTTTGACCCTGTCTGTTCTAGGTCAGACAAGGAGTGCAAGCTCTAAAACACAAAGCTACTGAAAGATCAGGGTGAAACACAAACACCATCAGAGAGCTGAACCTACATAAACACTAGTCTGTAGAGCCCAACCAACAGTAGTCACCAAAACAACCCCTGCCACACCATCACTGTGATGTAGATACTACATGAAACTAAATGATTCTTGAACTGACTGAACATTTGTTTATATTTACCACTAAATTAACATTATCAGCAAAATGTATATATAAAAACTTGGTGAATCCTGCTTTCTGTCACCACTACTGTAAAGAAATTCATGTCAATAAGTTTCCCTACAATTCACTATTTCACATCAAACCACTCTGAATGACTTTGTTAACATCTCAACAATGGAATTATGCAGAAATGTAGAAAATTCAGTGGAATTCACTTTATACAGTTTTGTAAATAGGATGTTGACAACAAGTTAGAGTGCTGATATTTTAGTATGTGGCTGTTAATGGTGAAGGCTGTAGTAGAGATGGCCCTTTCCTGGCTCCACCATCTTTCGTAGCCTCACTCAGGATCAATGAGTGTATGTCTGAAATATTGATCCTCAAATCCTGCACTGAAGAACCCACAGCCTCTGTCTCTCACACACACAGACTCACACACACACACACACACACACACACCCCACACACACACACACACATCCACTTTCCACAGCACACACAACTCATAAATAAAGTAAAAAGCTCTGGCTTTTAAACCCCTAAACACCCCCCACCCATACACACTATATGGGCATACACACATACACACCCTATCATCTAGCCTCTGCTTTTACTAGAGTGTGTGGCCCCGGTCGCAAATGCCTTCTAATGCCAGACATTCTTTCTGAACGTGTGTGTGTCTGTGTGCTAGTGTTCTTGAGTGTACACCTGCTGTCAATTCACTCAACCAGAGAGCAGGAGAGAGAGAGACAGACAGACAGAGAGAGAGAGAGAGAGAGAGAGAGAGAGAGAGAGAGAGAGAGAGAGAGAGAGAGAGAGAGAGAGAAAGAGTAATAGAGAAATAAGGAAAACAGAAAGGAATAGGAAACAGAATAAGAGAGGGAAAGAGAGAGAAATAAAGCCCTTTATTAAGTCATTTAGAACTCTGCACTTAAGAGAGAGGACAAAAAAGTAGAGGGAGAGAAGAACAAAATAAAGGTAACGAGAGAGATGAGGAAAAAGAGAAAAAGTGACACTAAAAGGTACAGAGAAAGAGATAGAGAAAGAGAGAAGGAGAGAAAGGGAAGAGAAAGAGTGGGGGAGTAGAAAGAGTAGAATAAGGGAAAGGGGGAGAAGGAAAGAGAAGGAAATGGCAGAGATGGACAGAGGAAGGAAGAAAATGAGAAAGAAAAAAAGAGAGCAAGACCGAGAATGTGAAAGAAGGACATGGGTCGAGGGGTCCTGTAGAAGGACAACCGTTTTTTCTCATACATATTCATCCATTCTTCTCTCGTTCCCTTCGTCCCCTCAGCTGCCACCTCTCTTGCAACAACACACCCCCATCACACGCACACACACTGCAGCCACCACCCCCCACCCTGAGCAGCTTTGTGTGCCCACCAAGAGGCTCTCCTCTCCAGCCATGCTGCCTTTTGTTCCCCCCCTCTGGTTTCTCCCCCTGGAGCAGCAGACGGCTGACTAGCACTGCTGAAACCCAGCTGAACAAACAGCACATACTGGTTGTGTGAGGGTGGGAGGAGAAGTGGGATGGGTGGGGTTGGGTGGGGTTAGGGCCGGCACACCTGACACCTCTTTGCATTCCCGCTCATCTGTCATAAAGTTATTATCATAAGATAGTTCAGCAGAAAATCTAATGTAATCTGTTTTCCTTCTGAGCTCAGATATTTATCAGTTTTGAAGTATTTGCAAACTATTTCAAAACTGCTTTATTAAGTTTTATAATTGCTTAATTAGTTTTAAGATACTAAAGAAGACAGTATAAAGCTGTGAAATCCCCACTTTCTTCTTTCACGCTTCATTCTTTCTCCCAAGCCCACACATAGCTATTGTTTTCAGTGATCTCTTTCACACATTTACTTTTACATAGGAGTTCAGTAGTAATCAAACAGAAAGGGGCTGATCATAAATTAAACACTGATGCTGTAGTCAATCAGCACAACATGTTTTACCAGGAACTGTTACATTACTGGGAAATTGAGTAATGTACTGACTTCTGTTGGTTATACAGTCAAACCTTTAATAGTATAAAAAGAGATAGGAGTTTGTTTTGTATGATTCTTAAGGCACATCACTCAGTAAAGAAGCTGGCAGTCCTGCTCCTTTTCCTGCCTGTTACTGCCAAAAGCAGTGAAGCACTGCTCGTCAAAGCAGGACCGTTCTATTACTTTTCTATTTGCAGTTTTAATTTTTTGCAAATGTACAAAATGTAACAGTACTGCATTTTGTACATGATTCAGAAATGAAGACCCCGTTGATCATTCGTGCTGAGGACAGGTATCGTTTAACTGGACTTTCACAGCAAATATGAACACATGTATCCTGGAGTAATGAAAAGGTTTGCTACTGCAAAACTGGGGCAAAACTTTTCACATATATAACTGTAAAAGTCGACATTGAAAAACATTACCAAAAGTTAATTTCATGTTTCTATAGTTACATCTTTGTGTTTAGCCTAGCAACCTGCTGGGTGTTTTAGTAGGTGTACTGGATATAATGGCCAGTGAGTTGAGATGGTTAATCAAGATATTTATTCAAAGATTCTTTAGGAAACAAGAATGATTCTCTTTAGAGCCATAAGCTCGATATACAACAATTTCATGCTTAAATGTTTCTTTGCATGGTTAAATTGTTCCTTAGATCAAAGGAGATTGTGTTGTACATGGTTTTATATATGACCTTTTTGAAATATGGCTGAAAAGTCTGCAGTGGTTAGAAATTTCTCTGTTCTCACTGTACCTCAACAAACCAGCATCTTTTTAATGGAATGTTCTCTATGGTACACAATTGTCCTTCCTTCCTGTTCTACTGAATTTATTTAAGAAAAAATAAGTGTCGAGCCCTGTTCATGCAGTATTTAGAAGACATTGGTTCAAGTAATGTTACAGCAATTCTCAATTTAAAAATGGCTAACTAAATGCAACCTTTGTACCACTACACAAATGAGCATCAAGATTTATTGCAAAATTTGCTGTATGTACAATGCAAGTTTCCATACGCCAGTGACTTAATGTGCCAATTTGACAGCTTCAACTGTTTTTGTTACACTGGAAAAATACAATTTACAGGCTGCATTACAAAAGCTTGAGGTATACTGGTAAAGATATGGTAATAATGTGATAAGTTCTGAGTAAGACAATGGGTATAGAAAACAACAACTCATTTTCAGCATTATCCTCTTCTGATTTACCAAGATTACTTGAATTTTGTTATCAAAGTAAGTAATCCAGTAGTCTGTTACTATCCAATATTGGTGATGTACTTTTGTATTTTTAAACAAAAAACAAATTACCTTATTTCATTTTGTAACAGATTAAAAACAAATAAACAATATGGGTCAGTCATGGGCTGGAGGTTAGGGAACCAGCCTTGTGACCGGCAGGTCACCGGTTTGATCCCCAGAGCTGACAGCACATGACTGAGGTGTCCTTGAGCAAGACACCTAACCCCCAACTGCTCCCCGGGTGCTGCGGATTGGGCTGCCCACCGCTCCAGGCATGTGTGCTCACTGCCTCCTAGTGTGAGTGTGCTCACTAGAGTGTATGTGGTGTTTCACTTCACAGATGGGTTAAATGCGGAGGTGAAATTTCCCCATTGTGGGACTAATAAGGGTCACTTAAATAAACAATACATTTTGATTTATGTGTCAGTAAGTTAACCATTTCCAAAGCTCTCTTCAAGGATGCCCAGTATTTACAGTTACTATCCAATAATTTGTTCAGCTGCTCATCAGTTCTTTAAATGAGGTATACTGTTGATGGAATTTAACAAATCCATGTCCAGAGCGCACTAAGTCAGGAACCAAACTACAGGTGAGCTCTGTTTGTGTCTGGCTTTCCTACCGAGTCAGAATTTCAGAATCATTTTATCTTGAAAATGTATGACAAAACAAACATACGTGTACTGTGAATAGGCCTTCTTCATTGCTGTATTGCTCTTGTAGTGTTAAGCTGGGTTTGCAGGATGTATTTGGTAGGAGTGATGGTGATGGCGAGGACCATTTGGTGTCAGTGCTCTCCTAATGGTGAGAGGGAGGCAGGCTGATTTAAAGCTCCATTGCTCTTCACCACTGCCTCCGGGTGCTTGGACCCCTTAGACAAAAGTACTCAAGCCAGCCAGTGAATTACAGCCCCCTGCTACACAATAGTGCTGAAGAGGAGAGGAGAGGAGAGGAAAGGAGAGGAGAGGAGGCAGGTGAGGAAATAATAAGATGGAAAAAGAAAAGTGAGAAGAAGAGAAGAGAAGAGAAGAGAAGAGAAGAGAAGAGAAGAGAAGAGATAATAAGAGGAGAGAAGAAGAGATGAGGAGTGGAGGAAACGGGAGACATGAGGATAGCAAAGTATAGGCTAAAGAAGAGAAGAGAAGAAAGGGGAGGGGAGGGGGTATAGGATAAAAGGGGAGAGAAGTGGAGATGAAAGCAGATAGAATGCACCCACCTCTATGATAATGCTAACTTCTGCTAGTGTTCCTATGGGACTGTAGTTTGTTAGTACTAAGGTAATGGTAATTTGCATAAGCATTTTTGGCTGTTCTGGATTAAACACAGAAATTTGAAGCTTCTAAAAGATGTTCCATGTTTTACTTGAAGCCTGTGGCAGACATATTGGCATATATTTTACCTTGTATCAGTTTCATAGTGACTCAGTAGGGAGCTCCCGCTGCTTTTTACTATTTTTAACAACCCACTGATTAGGCTGCTGCTCGTTTTCACTGTCTGTGAGCATCAGTAACTTCTAGAAAGACTGGAATGATATATTTTTCTCATGAAATTGGTCCCAATCAAAACACGATTAGTTGAGTTCTCTGTCACTGTTAAACTGATGGTTAATCTAACACATCATCAATGCTTAAAGTCTTAACCAATGAGTAGCAATGTAATACTTGCAGGGTTAAATACAAGCATGCTTTTACTGAATAATGAAAAAATGTTACTGGACAGAACTTTGGGCTCAGGTCTGGTTCTAATTCAGAACACCATCCTGTGTGTCAGGTCAGGTTTGAAACAGAAAATTCCTGAACCAAATTTTCAGGCTCAACTCGAAAAAGAAGAGATGTGAGGATAAGAAAGGAGAGGAGAACAAAGAAAAAAGCATAAATTGAGAAAAGAATAGGAAAGAAGAGGAAGAAGGACAGGTAGAGAATGGAGAGGACAGAAGAAGAGAAAATAAAACCGGAGAAGAGAAGGGAAAGAGAGAGGCTAGAAGAAGGAGGAAAGGAATGCAATGAGGAGCAAAGTAGAAATATAGAATTGGGAATAAAACAGGGATGAAGAGAATGAATGCAGAGAACAATATTGGATGATAAGAAAGCAGAGATGAGGGTCAGCTCAACTCAAAATGATATAGTAACTGATTTCATGGCTTTTCTTGAGTTGACTCAACTTGAGGACACAAGAGTTCAGATAACTCTTCTTAGCGGAGTCAAAAGTTCTCTTAAGTGTTTTAGTTCTGGATCTAAATTAGGTTTAATTTAGCAAAATTAACTTTTGAATTGTATACTCAACTTCCCAAGTAGCCAGGACTCTTTCCATCACACAATCCTGCTAATCATTTTCCCTCTTGGACATACATGTATGGATGGCTACAGTATTACTGGGGCTCAAACTCACAACCTCCTCTTGGGGTGATGGCTTAGTCCACTGTGGAACTCAGAAACACATGAAACGTGTGTGTACAATTGTTTAATACACTGGAGGAACTATTTGTTGTTTTAACTTTAAAGCATGCCATAGTCTCATGTGGTGCAGCTGCTTAATAATTTTTCCCAACATCAGGAGTTTGTGAGTGTCAATCCCAGCAATACCACAGCTGTCCATATCAGGAAGCCTGAGATGAAAATATGCCAGATGGGACTGTGTGATAGGAGTGCTAGCTAGTGGGGAAACTGAGTAAAAGAAAAAGTTCATAATTCAGTTTTGTGTATCTAATTGAGATGCAAACCTAGAAACAGTAGTTGGGAGAATTTGTGTTGGGTGCACTCTAGTGTCCTCAAGTTGAGTAAATTCAATAAAATGTTTCATGATAAAATGTTTGTGAAATGATGAAGGGAGAAAGGCATAGGTGGAGAATATTTTGAATTAAAAGTTGAGAAGAGAACGAATTATTATTGTTCTAAAGATAAAAGTGACAAAGGTTGTAAACTGTGCTAATGAGGTCCAGTGCAATGTAATTGAGTTTGATTTATTTAATTTCCAGTCAAAACAGCCATAAAGTATTATAATAATTATTATTATCAATTTTTCATTACATATTTCTGAGGGAATTCTCTGTGATATTATCTACCTGCATAATGAAGTGGGAAAACAAACTAAATAGCTGAAAAAAACAGGAGTCTTCAAAACTAGAGTTCAAAAAATGATTAAAGGATCAGAAAATGGGATTCCTGGGATTCCAAGACCTGGTAGACCACCAAACAGTACTTTCATCCTTGATAGACAGGAGAAAATCAAGACCCACTCCTGTTGCAGATCTGAAAAAAATCCAAAGGTGTTTCTTTCCATCCTTACCCTGTGAGAAGAGAAAGCATGTGTAGCTGTCAAGAAGCTGAGAAAAAGTGAGAATAAATGAGAATAACATAAGCAGATCAACCAAAGAAGCTGCTGGTGTTCTCAGAACAGCGGACTGGCCACATCAGAGCTTAGACCTCAACATGACTTCGTTTGGGATTAGAAGCATAAAATGCAGCTTTTAAGACTGAACTTTGGAGGTGTGGAGAAACATCCCTACAGATTTCTTTGAAAAACTCAAAGCAAGTCTTTTAAAAAGAATGGAAGCTGTATTAAAGAAACTTTGTAATGCATTTTATCATATACCTGTGTACAGCATGTGTTATTTATAGAAAACATTCTGATAGCAGAAAATAGCCCAGCACTGAGCTTAATTCAGGCAAAAATAGCACTGCAATGAGCTTAATGGTACTGCGAAATAACATTTTACAAATCCATCTCCTAGCGACATTAAGATTATAGTGCAATAACTACTGTAATACTGAGGCATTGAACAAGACCTTGTTTGGGTTGTTTTCATATTCAGTAGAATCTGAAATTCAGAGAAAGAACTTGGTGCATATTTATAAGAAAAAGTGAGAATCAGTAGGTTTGATAAGGGGTGTAATGTCCACTGTAAAAATGGACTTGTTCTTAAATGAACTCTACACATGCACCCTATACAAACAAGTTATAGCACCTCAAATGAGGTAATAGTATTCTACAAAGCAAAAACTCAAGTAAGCAGGTTTTACGGTGCACTCACCTGTTTGTCATTAGCAAACAGAGAGTCTGTGTGTTGTGTGTTTGAGAGAGAAATGTGCACACCTTAGGCAAACAGGAACATTTTGCTCTCGGCTCTAGAGAATGCACACAGAGAAGTCTGGCTAGAAGGGGGGAAAAAACAGCACAAACATCTTTCTTCATTTTGTCTCCTTCATGTTTATGGGCATGATCACTGGGCCAAAATCTATGAGCACATTCATGATGTTACAATACATTTATAAGACATTATAAACATTTGACTTTTAGAAAAAAGGCATTACACATTATACATATATTTAGCATGTGTTATACATTATTTATATAATGCATTATAAACAGTGTTCATAACACATTTTATTGTCAGTTTTAAAGAAATAAAATTGCTCAACCATGGTGCTGTGCTGAGCCATGTCATGATTTCTTCCAACAACTTAATTGTATATATAATTAACTGAAGTGGCATAATAGCTTTTAGATGTTATTTAATGCACAGTAACATGTCTTTGCAAGTTTAAAGTGACAGAATTTATTTATCTCACTAGACTATAATGGATAGATATGATTTTATAACCCTGTTATAAGAACCTGTAGGCTGTATTTGTGAGACATCAGGAAACTGAGATGTATTTTATAATGAAGGAAACTATTTACACAGTTGTTATTCTCAATGCATTATGCAAGCTAGAAATGAGTTTCTTTGGCACTGATCATACAATGTATTATGCATTTTGTTAACAACTCAAAGCATAATAAACATAACTATTATGTGTAATACATTTCTTAAATGTTATACCCATGTTTATGATGCCTTATAAATGCATTGTAATGTGTAATGAATGTGTTTATAGTTACTTATAGACATGGTATTGAAGTTTTACCAAACATCCTACTACACAAAAAATCTAATTAAAACAGTTTTTCCTTTACTCCAAATGTAATCAATCAGCCAAGACATAATTATTGTCTAAAGTTTGCTTCCTTTAATTTTGCACTGGAGCTATGGGACTATTAAAGCTAAAAAAGTACCAGAAAGTGATACCCCACTGGGTACTTGCTACTACTGTTTAACATACTTTTAATGTGACATTCTATTTAAAAAACACTAACAAAAACTATGAATACAATGCTTTTATTCAATATTTCACATGCTGCACTGCATAGAACTAATTATGCTCTCTTTGAAATGCTCCCTACTCCCTTGGATATCATACCAACTGATGCAGTTGGTCAGTATGATATCCAAGAAATGCTCAGAAAAATGTGATGAAATTTATCAGGGTAACATTAATATACTGTCAACTTGCCCACCTTTTATTGTTACACTATGTCCAAAAGATACTCTTTCTAATTTGTCAATAGAGTTACTTTAATGCACCAGAGTGGCATTTGTGATGCAGAACTAATCTTCCAACATCAGTACCTGATCTCACTTATGTACTTGTGGACGAATACAATCAAATTTTCACAGCAGTGAGGGGGGATACAGGCAAGTACTTACAGACTAGCTTTATAAGCATCATCACTCTAGCGCTTAACTAAAAAAAATCTTAGGAAATTATTATTTTTTTAATCTTTAGAACCCCTATACTTGTAATATGTACACACACACACACACACACACGCACAAAAGGGTAATACCCATATTCCCACCCCCATGATCGGCAGAAGCTAAAGTGTCTGCTAATAACTGTGGCTCCTGACATCATAAAAGCTGTCAGAAACACAATGTGCCTGTCATGGGCCGAAGGGACGCTGCTATAGGGTGAATAACCAGCCCCAGTTGCGACCCCGCCTGCAGCACGTGGGCCACTGTGACCTACGGTGTAAAAGTCATTGCTCTGAATGAGGGGGTCTGTGGCCTGTGGCCAGCAATTCATTTTGACCTAGTCTGATTGGCCAGCTTGGACAGAGACTGAGCAATTACCATCTTTTAGACTAATTATAGACAAGTTATAATGGATCAGCCATAAATGGGGCCCAACTTTCTGAGGGGTACATTTTTATGAGACAATGTTACAAATGGGACTGGATTAACAATATGTATACTGCAAATGACATCTACTCTCTCTCCGAACCTTGTAGTTAATAGAGATTAATCCCCTTGAATAACTCAACTGTAAGAGTTCACTGAGGCATCATTTTTCACTGAAAGTTCCAAAACAATTAAAAAAAAAAATACAGTTTCTTTAATTAGTCACGTCCAAAACTTTTAAGTAGCTCAAACAAGATATTCACTTCATGTATACTTTAAAATATTGCACTTTACATGTGATAAATTGTAACCGCAGAGCTGATTTACAGGGCTTGTTTATTTGTGCAAGCCTTTCTTGCTTCAATATGAATGAAGTAGGACCGCAATGAATAATTAATAACTTTGACTTGTTGGTCAATAACGTCAGCTGTAGAAAAATTTGACACATTATTTAAAAAAACAAACATGCTCTATAACACTCTATATTGTTCATGTGACGCACATATAAGTTGCATAGGATATGACTGACCAGCCCCAGATTATCCAATGAGTTTTATAGGCAGGTGTCTAGAGAGACCAAGATAATAGGGAGATCCCTATTAAAAATCTGAAAAGTTGGTTGTACTCACAGTGGGACCTTTACTAGCAGCACAGCAAAAAAGGCTGATTTTCATTGTATTACAGCCGATCATAATTCTGACACTCTCCACATCTTTTCTGAATGTCTGCTTCATTTTCTCCTTCGATAACTGTCAAGACATCCATTGAACTATCTGCTATTTCTCTGGACAAGCTTTCAGTTTTATTTAGTTTTCAAGTAACGGTCCTGTGATTGTATTTTGGATTTGAAGATATTCAAAATCCACATATCCAGATATTCAAAAGATGTGTCTGGGAGATCTTTGAGAGAGTTAACACTTAAACAGAGTATAGGAGACCCATTTCCAAAAAAAAAATGCTGAGTTAAATGTTCATCTTTGTTAGTAGTGATCTGCAAACTGTCTCCCATGTATAAAGTCATCAGAGGTACGATAAACATGAAAAAGAAACATTTTACATGATCGGTTACTTAGGATTCTTGACTGCACAGGTTTCTAAGGCTCCATTTACACTTGGTAACTTCATGCATCAAGATTATATCTGGATAAGGCCAAACCACATAACAATGCAAGTGTAAATGCTCCCAAGATGCATTTAAAACAGATACAAATCTGATCGCTCAAACCACTTCAGGAGGTGTTCTGAGATTTGAGCCACATTATAGCAGTGTAAGCACATCCATCTCTCCAGGACACCTTCAAAAACCAAAACCTCTTCCAGTAAAACTGAAACTCCTGTCCACAAAGTAGATAATCATGGAGGATGCACATGGTTGGGCACAGGATAAAACAAAATACTTAGTAGCAACTAACTAGTGTGCAAAACAGGTAGAGGCTGAACAGATAAACAAGTGGTAATTGGTTGCTGCGCAACAAGCAGATTCCATCCCACAGAACAATCAGATTTCAGTCTAACTAACTGCAAACACACTTGACTACAAGTGTAAAGACATCTTATTAAATCTTATTAGGATACAATCCACATGGCAGTAACATGAAGTGACCAGATGTAAATGGGGTATATGTTTGCTTATTGAATTTACATCTTCTTTTGTGTTTTGCTTGAGAAGAATGTTTTGCTTGAGAAGAGCAAATGCATATTTTGTAGGCTGATGTTGCATTTGTCGTTGGGTTTATGTTAAGCTGTGTTCTCATTAAGGTGTGCATGAAATTGCTGCTATTGTTTTGTCTGTGATATCTTAAAAAATTCCATGCCCAAACAAAAAAGGAAACCAGGTAGGGATTACCTGCCCAAAGGTCAATAACCTAATGATGTGGGCTTTGACTATTATTGCTTCACTGTACCATAAAAGCAAAAATCACTGGTCATTGATGTTATAGTGGAAAAATGAGAGGTAACTTCAAAAGGCATAATGATCCAACTAGTCAGGAGAGGAAGCAAAGTCTGATTTTCAGTATGACCCATTTCAGACAAGCTTCTTTTTTGGTGTAGTTGACCACTGACCTCTGTGACTCACAATACTCATTGTGAATGTCCTTGCCCTCGTTGAATTTGGCTCAATTAACCTGGTGGCAAACTGAGAGTCTGATAGCATTAGGTTATGTGGTAGTGTGTTTTTTTGTAACTGCTGAAACTCTGCTGTGTAGATGGTGTAGATGTGGGCAGGAACCTTTCTGACAGAAATAGATGCTCTTTGAGAAAGCATTGTAGAACACATTGGTGAATTAACCTCGAGTTATGTTATGGTAAGGTGCTATTCAAGGAAGACAAGAAAAAACAGGGATAAAATGGTACAGAAAAAACATAAGTGGAGTGAGATTGCATGAAGTTATGTAGGTAGGGTGGCAATAGCTTTAGTTATGTAGAGGTGAAATGACATAGAGCCATGGATAGAGTGGGGAAACAATGTTGAGGAGTGTATTTCTGAATGTACACTAAGAATAGTGTGGTCAGAGAATCAGTTATAGGGAAACAAAGTGGGGGATATGAAAACCATAAAGACAGGAACAAGAACGAGAGACAGAGGTGTAGAGTAACAGACAGAGCAATGCAATGTGCTACTATGCTATATACTATATGCTATATACTATAAAGTTTGGAATCACTTGTTAATAATTGTTGTTGTTGTTTATGTTAATGAAAACAAACTTCTGAATGGCAGTATACATCATGGGGCCAGACATGATCTTGTAACGAGAAAATCTGGAGACATCAAAGTTTTGGGCTGAATGTGGGTGGGAATATAACCCTGTTGTCGTAAAAAAAAACTGTTGTTGTAAAAAAAACTTGTACCTCCAAAATGGTACCATTACAGAAAAAAGAAAAAACCTACAGTACCTATAATATAAGTCAATAGAACCAGACTTTTTTCCAAGTTATTTTTGGTGATTTCTTTTGGTCCATTCATCATGAAATTTACGCACAATGTAAAGAGCGACAAGCATTTTTAAATTATGCCAAAAACTGAAAAACGACACAAAAATGGAGATACAAAGTTTCCTTCTGACAGCAGCAATATACTTGTTAGGGTCAGAAAAAGCTATGTGTGAAAGTGTATCGCTGGGGAGCGATGAGGAGGCGGACGTATGCGCTGAGATAACAAGATTTATTAGGGGCAAATCCATTCTCAGGGTCAAGACCGTCCAGGGTCAGAGAGCCAACATGGATAGAACGAGGGATAGACATACCCAAAAGAAACACAGACTAAACACAATAACAGAGATGATGAAATATAACAGAGACCAGAACAACAGACACCAAACAATACCATACAGAGGACAAGCAAACAACTAGGAAAAAAACACAGAGCTTAAATACAGCAGGGTTAACAAGACACAGGTGGTAAACACAGGTGAGAACAATCAAGGGTGGAGTCTAGAAACAAGGGGGCAGGACAGGGAAGGATCAAAACAAAGAAAGCACATGGACAAGACCAAGACAAAACAAAAGCACATGGAGGACTGAGAGGGGCAAATCGTGACAGAAAGTTATAAAGGCGAAGCATAGAAATAGAAATGCACCAATAGAAATGCTTCAAAACCACTTGGAACAAAACATTGAAAATTAACATGCTGTGAAAATATTGAAGGAGGTCAGAGAACCAGTCAGGAGTGCAGAGAGCAAAACATAAAAACATACAAAGAGAGAAAATAGAAAGACAGAGGGAGAGAGATAAAAAGATTAGTAGGGAGAAAGATAGAGAAACAGAAAGGCGGAATGAAAGAAAGAGAGAAAGAGAGCGATAGCCGTTGTTCAGCGGCTGTGGGAGCGGCCTCTGTGGGCTCCTGCCATCACCATGACGACGGCTGGAGGAGGAAGAGGAAGTGGCAGAAAATAGAAATGTGGTTTCGCTGAGCCCTGCAGTCCTGCGGCAACTCAGAGAGAGAGAGAGAGAGAGAGAGAGAGAGAGAGAGAGGTAGAAATTAGAGCAATAGAGATGGGGTAAAGAAATAGTGAGAAGAGAAAAAGTATTGGAGGAAAAAGTGGCATGTGTAAAAAATACAGCAAGATAGATGGTGAAAAAGCTCTATAGAGTAGGTGGAGGTGAAAAGGACGAAGAGAAACAGGACTGGGAAGAGAGGAGAGAAGTGAAGAAGAAGAGAGAAAAAGAGAAAGAAAAGGAGCAGAGAAAAGAAGAAAGGAGAAGAGAGAAGAACAAGAAGGTCAAGCGGGGATGAAAAGAGAGAGAAGAAAAAGAAGAGAATAGAGGACGTGTGTAAGCAGTCTGAAAAGGACAAACAAGAAGAAAGTGAATGAAATTGAGACAGAAAGAGAGACAGAAGGAAGTAAGAGTAATATAAAAGAGAGGATAATAAAGAGGGAAGAGAAGGAGAGAAAAAACATGGAAAGAAAAGAAAATACAGAAGAAGCGAGGTGTCAAAAAAGAGTGGGAGAGATGTGTGCAAGCAGTCTGAAGACATGACAGATGAAAAAGAAAGAACAAAAAGAGAAGTGAATGCACAGAAGAAAACAGAAGAGAAGTGAAATAATAGAGTGGAGAGATAAAGAGAAATATGAGCAACATAGATTATGTGAAGATATGGAGCGAGGGAAGAGAAAAGAGGAGAAGAAATATAAGAATAAGAAAAATAGTAAGACAGACTGTAAATGCTCTGTAGAAAACAAGGAGGTGAAAAGGACTGAAGAACAGAAATAGAATATGGAGGACGTCAAGAGAGATGAGAGAAGGAGAGGAGAAGAAAGAAAAGGAGAAGAGAGGAGCCAAGGTGAAAAAGCTCTATTGAGAGGATGGAGGTGAGAGGGATGAAGAAGAGAACCATGACATGGAGGATGGCACCGTAAAAATGAGAAAAGAGAGAAATGGAGAATACAAGAAGGAACAGGTAGATGAAGAGATGACAGAAAAGAAGAAAATAAATGACAGGAGAAGAGATGAAATAAGATGAAAATCAAGAGGGATGTTGAACACAAGATGGGAGAGGTGTGAAAAGAGCCTAAAGTCAAGACAAGAGAAGAGAAGAGAAAGCAAAAACTAGACAGAAAGGAAGAAAGAGGGGTGTCACAGAGAGATGTGTGCAAGCAATTTGAGGAAAGTATAAACAAGAAGACTCAGAAAGAGAGAGAGCGAGAGAGAGAGAGAAGGAGAGAGGCGAAAAAAGGGGGAGAAAAGTAAGGAGAGAAGGTGAGAGAAAAGTTGAAGAAGGAAAAAGAAAGCTGAGAAGAGAAGAGAAGATAAGAGAAGACTAGACAGAAAAAAGAAATAGGGGTATCCAGGAGAGTTGTGTGCAAGCAGTCTGAAGATAGGACAAACAAGAAGACAGAGAGAAAGAAAGAAACAGGGGAAAGAAAGAGGGTGGGAAAGGTAAAGAGAGACAGTGAGAGAAAAGGTCAAAAAAGGAAGAGAAGAGAAGAGAAGAGAAGAGAAGAGAAGAGAAGAGAAGAGAAGAGAAGAGGAAAACAAACACTAGACAGGAAGGAAGAAAAAGGGGTGTCAAATAAGGGACAGGAGAGATGTGCGCAAGCAGTCTGAAGATAGGACAAACAAGAAGAATGAAAGAGAGAAAGAAGAGAGAGAGAGAAGAGAGAGAGAGAGAGAGGAGTAATTGCAATGACCCTGGTGAAAACAGGAGAGTAAAGGAGCCCATGTTGAGGAGGCAGAGAAAGGGAGGGAGAGTGGAATATTCCAGAGAAAGGAGAAGAGCAAGTGAACAGTGCAACCAAGAGGGAATGGAGAGAAGGAGACAGAGAGAGTGAAGAAGGGCAGAGAAAAATTAAATATATACATCATACAATATTATACTATATATTGTATATTATACAACATATAATAAACAAAGTGTGAATGCCAGTACGGTATATTACAAGATATACAGTGAGGAGAAACAAGTGTTCAGATACTTTTGCTTTTGTGTATATCCACTTTAGATATACATACATAAAGTCTTTTGACTTTGTACTTGGACAAAAATATGTATTCATAAGCATAAACAAATATATATGAAAATTAAACAAAATCGAGAGGGACAAAGGTATTCAGATACAGATAAATAACATTAATACTGTTTACTGTAGTACTTTTTATTAGTACTAATTAAAGTCTATGATAAGAAATAATCAGCTTTTTGCTGTATTGTGGTTCTTTTCTAGGTGTGCATATCTGTGCTTCTTTTTAACAATAAAAATTTTGAGTAAATGTATTAAGAGAAATAATGGTTCTGCAGTTTGTTGCTTATTTGTTGTCTAACTGTTGTTCCTGAAACTCTTTTCAAGTGACTGTTGGCTTCTATCTTTCCTTCTTAATCAGTAGTGTGAGAGAAATTTTGCGTGGTGTACCTATCTGAGCACAGTTAGTTGTGGTTCCATGAACTTTCAAATTGCATATTATTGAACCAAACATTGTACTGGCATGGATGTTAAAGGTCTTTGCTAGGGCTCTGTAGTTTTTTCCTAATTGTTGTTTAATGTTGTTTATTAAAGATGACCATGACTGTTGCATGAAACCTTGCCCACCATTTTTTAAACTGGATATCTATGTACAGATGCTGCATTTTAATGGGTGCATCTGAATACTTTACCTATGAATTTTTTGTTTTTTGAACACATGCTGGGTTTATGCATATAAATACATACATCTTTGTTCAATTACAAAGTCAAAAAACATGATGTATGTAAACGGGAAGTAAATATGTGCACTGGAAGTATAATAAATTACAAAAAAACATTTGGATACATGTTCACCTCACTGTACCTCACTGTATATATGATAGTGAGTTTACTTATTCCTTGTTGCACCGCGTTGTTCCTGGAGGAACGTAATTTCACTCCACTGTGTCATTATTCTATGGCATTGTGTAAAGAAAATTTTGGCAACTTTATTTTCTAAGAGTGCAAACGAGTGTAGAAGCTTAGTGAATGACGGAGCTTCCAGGTAAGTGCACTGAGTAGGCCCAGTTGACCTTGATTTTTGGATCAAGATGGCAAAGATGAAAAGATCAGAAGTGACTTGTAAAGGTGGTTCGTTTTTAGGGCATGGGTGATAGGAGCTTCAGTCACGAGACTGCTCAGCCAACTAGTGTTTCAACAGGAACAGTGACTAAAGTGGCGACTGCATTCAGACCTATGGGAAATACATCAGTAAATATGGTTGTAAATTGTGACTGAAAGTGCACATTCAGTGATGTTTGCAATACTGTAATATGTAAGAAATACAGAAGAACAACTGTTTCCTCTGTGACTGAGAATGTCTATGTAGGGTGGGTCACACTAGGTCAGTGAGAACAGTCTGTCAACAACTACAGAGAGAAGGATGCTATAGTAGTTGTAGTGCACAGGCACCTTATTACAAATGCACATTTGAGTGCATGAAAAAAAAACACTGGCACTGGTCTGCAGAGATGTGGAAAAAGCTGACATGGTCAAATCAGTCCTTCTTAATTATGTTCTCCCCAAGTGGGCGAGTGCATGTGTGACAAACATCAAGTGAGCTTTGCCTGAATGCTTGATTCCTACAGTGAGGGGGACTGATGGCTCGATTATGCTGTTGGGGTGCATTCTGCTTTTGGTTCACTCTGCTTTTTGCTCTTAGAGGGAAGATTCACTGCAAACCAGTACAGTTATTTTAACTGATCACTTTATCCTATAATGAAACATTTCTATCATGTTGGGGGTGGACTCTTCCAAGCCTGCACAGTCACCAGATCTCAACCCAGCTGATCACCTAAGAGAGATTTGGGACTGATGTGTTTACAGGGTTCTCCACCACCATCATCAAAACAGTAAATCTTCTGGAGTGATGTCATTCCATGTCATTCCAACTTCCAAATAAACCTTTATTAGTATTTTTGTAGGTCTGTATCCATTATAATAAAGGGCTAGATGTAGTGATGGTGTCATGTAGAATTTTGCACACAGCAATACAGTAAATAGCTACCCAGTTAGTTAATATTAAACATGGAAACTTCACTGAATAGAAAGCTGCTAACCAGCTCAAAACTACAGCAATGCCTAGCCATGCTTATTGTTTGGTACTTCATATAAATATGTACTTACAGGTGGCAAACAACCAAAAATGACTTAGTAAGGCATGTTACATGAGTAGCCTTAACAGATTTCATAGCGTAGACAAGTCTTTGGGACTGTCCTGGAGGAATAGAACACCATTCCTCTAAAAGATATTCCCTCGATTGGTGCTTTGATGATGATGATAGATAATGTTTTCTAATACATTGCTCCATAATCTCCCATTGGTGATCCAAATAATAGTTCCTGCACTGGCAGTTACATCAGTGAGTGTTTGGCCTCTTTGCAATTGAGTGGTTTGCCTCATATTACCTTGTAAACTCATCAAGGTGCTGACAGTCAGGTGTGTTTTGTCGCTGTCACTTACTGACAAGTGGCATTTAACTATCCCTTGTATCTGTAATTGTGATATAATTAAGGAAAGTACATTTACAAAATTACCTTGGACTGTTGCCATTACTTGAACCCACTGTGAACTTGACTGAGTATATTGTGAGAAGCCAGACTGGACT
The DNA here is from genome assembly GCF_015220715.1 of Pygocentrus nattereri. Lineage (NCBI taxonomy): Eukaryota > Metazoa > Chordata > Actinopteri > Characiformes > Serrasalmidae > Pygocentrus > Pygocentrus nattereri. Next base: position 18,581,417 of record NC_051233.1, read on the forward strand.
AATGGATCAGGTAGACTGTGGCTAACATATTGTGCATAACAACAGATGGGCTACGGTCTGTAATCATATAAACACAAAGTGTATCTACTTGGTAGGCATAAATAAAGTGACCTGAAAGTGAAGGTACAATAGGTGCACCTAATAAACTGGTAACTCAACAATGTCTCGTCAGCCAAAGAAAACCACAAAAGCAAATCATATATGTTGAAAACTCAGTAGCATTCAAACCTGAAATGCAAGCATAAACATAAGAAAACAAATACTCTAGGTATCATTAAGCTAGCAAAACACTAGTTTTTGCCAGCACATCCACTGTTTACACAGTCTCACTTCATTGGCATTACAGATTCATAGCATCTTCATGACTGTGTCATTTTTGGTCCATGTCTAACTATTTCGCTTTTATGCATCAATCAGTATGTTAGTTATTTGTTGTACCTACCCAGATTGCACACATTACACAGTGTTTGTTGATGTGAAGTGACAAGCTAATGATAAGTTTCTCAGGGGCTGCACAGCTGTCGTAAGCTTAAGGAAAAGTGAAAAATCAATTACCCCATTATCTTAAATGTAGTCAATTAGCCAAGACTGTGTTCAGGCTTTGCTTTTAGTTTAGTGCACTGGAGCTACAAGGCTAACATAGCTAACAAATCATGGAGGCTAATACTCTGCTCTTGGGCATCCTAAAAACTGTATGACAAAATCATCACACTTTTTCTTGCTGTTCTGGTTTCTGACACTGCATGACATGCTGATATATATATATAATTTTATGTTGTTGAATTACAGTAGTTGGGGGTGTGAGGTGGTCCAAACTTTGGCACTGCTTTCATGTATTACTTTTGTGCATTACTGATTTATCCTGCAGTAGAACACAGCTCTTAAACATTGCAATGGTAAACACTCACACAGACTCCTATGCAGTGTTGTTGTGGTTTCTGGATAGGGGGATATACTGTGTCTAGAAGTGCCCCCTTGCCAACATATGTGCATTGTTCCACACTTTGAACACCATTTATTTTCCCATATCAAAGTATATAAACTTCAAATATTTCGGTACTTTATAGTATAAGTCATTATAAAGCCAGTGTAGTTATTTTGCACACAGTTGTATGCAAACATTTGGGCACCCATGATTTAATCACATTTATTTGCTATGTTTAATATATTGGTGGCTTGTGCAATAATTATGGCACATTTAAACTCAAATAATAGAAATTTGCTTTAAATTTAGAAATGCCGTATTTAAGTTTGTTAAGATATTAACTTATTTTTTACTATGTGTTACAGTTTAACATGTTTTACAATGAAATGCTTTGTTTAGATGTTTAAATGTTTAAATGTTTAGAAAGCAGAGTAAAAACAAACAAGACAGAGAAATGAAGCAAAATAACATCAATGGTAAAAAATGGCACATTTAACCTGAGGTGCATTATACTTTTAAAAGCTAAATTAAAAATTATATTTTTAGTGTTTAAGTATGTGTATTAGCTGTTGGAACAAAACCTTGTAGTTTCTACTAGTTTGTTCATTATGAAATTGTACAATGTAAACAACAGCTGGTGTTGCCAAATTATGTGCTTTATGTAACAAAAACACAACAAAACTAAAGTTTTGTCCCAACAGTGACTATACATAAAATAAACATATGACAAAAGTATAACACACATCCTGTTATATTGTATAGAAACACATGTTTGTGTGAATGTGAATGTCTCTAGTATGTACAGCTGAGGTGTATGGAAATATCCCTGCTGATTGGTTGCTGCACTGATGTCTGGTCAGCTGGCTGGAAGCTTGGCCCATACTGTGACTCCTATTCAATAGACACGTGGCCACCACAGCCTGCTTTATCATACTGAGTGTAAGGGGCAGTCCCTATGAGGGGGGTCTGACAGTGTATGTGTGTGTGTGTGATGGGGGTTGGATTAAACAGCTGTGGTCTAGATGGATAGAGGGAGGGACTAGACTCAGCTTGGCAGATGGATCAGGCGTCCGGCCTTTCTTTCTGCCTAACCCCCCTCGCTGTCTCTCCTTTCTTTTAATTTTCTATTGCGCTTTCCCCCTCTGTCATACTGTTAGAATACGACTCTTTTATCTTATGAATGCTGCTGTTCAGACACCAGCTTGCAGAAACAGTTGTATTTTTTTACATTTTGTGTATCTGTTTTGGCTATGTAAACCATCAGCTGGTCTTAGAACTATAGCACTAAACAAGTTTGGCTTTAGGTTAGATTTATGGCTTTGGTCAGGTCTGGTCTAACGACATGTAGGCAGTCACTGAATTTCATCTTCTACAATGATGTAGTCTAATATGAAGTATTGGGCAAACTGTGATCAACTAATAGGAAGACTAACTAGTATAAAGCAACAAAATTAATTTCAAAATTAACACACCTTAAAATATGCATTAATTAAAATAACAAAAAGGTGAAAAGATAAAATTGGTGTATTTTATACTCAGTATACTTAATATGTCTCCTCTTTGATTAATTCACACTGTGCAATATATCACAACTATTACTGTAATGACACTTTTCACTGTGCACTTTACACTACAATATTGATGCAGCTCAAAGTTAGTCTTGTCTTTAATATGTGCTGTTAGACTACCTCATACCATTCAGTGCCTGCTGTCTGTAAATACAGCAAATCTGTCTCATATGGCATGTGAATATTTAAATAGATAGATCTATCTATCTCTAAAATTCTAAAAAAATAATTATTTACTAGATATTAAGCCTTAAGTTATTAAGTTATTAACTGGTGATTATCATGGATAGAATCCCATTAGATTTAAGCCCTGTCTGAAAGAAGCCCACCTGTTCCATGGTGTGACCTATCTTGTGGTGTGACCTGTTCCATGGTGTGACCTTTTTACATGGTATGATCTTTTCTGGCACAGGAAAGGAACGCCTGCTCCATGTCTTTCCTCAGCTGGGACATCCAGCGATGGACCACGGGAGCAAGTTGCTGGGAAACGAGGTGTACACAGCCAAACAACTCACTTCTGCCAGACAGCTCTTGGAGTGAATCATCTAGTATTGGTGTCTGTGTTTCAAACACCCCCACCCGCCCGACACAGCACTCTGACTGCATATGGTTCTGAGAGGGGCCTGCGTTATTCGGTTAGTCGGGCTTGTGCCTCAGCTCTAGCCAGAGGCTGTAGCAGCACAATGGATGGTCTGTGCTATGGCTGAATGTTGTAAGGGGCTGAGTAGGTCCTTCTCTCTGCATTTTCTCTATTTCTAACAGTCAATGGACTCTCCACAGGTCCCTATAGGCCTTCAAAGTGGAACCCCTTGGCTAACACAAACTCACAAAGCAGAGCATTCTGTTTTCCTCGCATTCGACCTTGCCCAGTGTCACAGGGCAACTGCTCAACTCGACAGAGAGAGGAACTTTTGAAATACTACCACATCTGGGATTGGATGAATGCTGCTCGCCCCTGGCCAATCATATCAAGTCTAAAGACCCAATTCACAGTGAAAGTGTTAAAGCGTTTTTAGTCGTCTGTCTAACAGTACATATATATGCCACCATTTTAATCTGTATTTCACAACAAACCAACTCCAACAAATGAGCATCTTATGTCTGTCACAATGTGACATGACATCAAAATGCATATATTTCATTTTCACTTGCGCACAAGTGAAGCAGAGAAAACAGAGATCCATTCAAATCACACTCTTGCATTTTATCTGATCTTGTTGTCTGAACTGATCTGAATCATAATAAGTAGAATTTTACCAACAGGCATGAAAACTTGATGGTGATTTCGTTGCAATAAACAGTGCCTTCACATTATGCAGCTAATGTAAAACTGCTTAATTAGCAAGCCTCTGTTAGTCCTGCCTGAAGCACTTACAGAACAGAATTTGAAAGCAGTGTGAAGTCTAGGTAACAGCGGTGTAACAATACATTGTGTCTGTGATATCACAATGCAAAACTGGGGCTGTGACTGAAATGCATCCCTACTGTGCTTAAATACTATTGAATTTATTTAGTTTATGATTTCCTGAACTGCTTTATTTACATATAACAGTAAATAAATCAATAAATGATTTATGACACTTTCTCATTGTCAACCTGCACCAGTATTCACTAGCCACATAAACAAATCCACATCATGTGCAAGGCTGAAGCTGGCTTCTTATTCGAGTTATAGGCATGGACGCAACATTTTGAAGACTGCAAAAAAGTATATATATATATAAAAAAGACGAGTCTACAGATTTAGATCATGATTTCAAAAACTGTTATTACTCTAAGTTTTTGCAATATGATGAGCAACAGGCAGGAAATGCGTTAGGGTCTGATTTTAGCTGTACATAGTAACCTTTAATGTTCGTATGTCCATTGCTTATTAACAAGAGACTCACAATGCTCTCTGGTATGCATTCAACTGATGTAGTGATCTTTGGCGTTCACTAGAAATTGTAGTTAGAGATTGTAGAGCCTTCTTAATTACTCCAGAGTTTGGTTTTAGTTGACACTAAAAGAAAAAAAAATCTGGCTGATATAATAGTGACCTACAACATACTAGTGATCCATTTTGGTCATAACCTGTGCCAAACATGCCATCTAATGCAGTAGCATTGCTTGAACACTAAAGTTTACAAATAATCTGTACCAATTAACAACTCACTTCAGCACTGCTCCTGCTCCCCACCTCCAGCGTCACTAGTAAGCTGTGCAATTGTGTATAAAATAGCAATCAGTTTTCTTCATTCAAATTTGGTCCAAAATATTGTTCGAATATCAAATTGTCTGGGCTAAGAATATCATTACACTACTACTAGGCTACATCAATAGCTGACGAAGAGTCCCCATTCAGCAGCATTGCAAGAACATATAAAAGCCAGCCAGTGCTCAGATTCAGATGTGCTCTAACAGCCAGCTTGCTTGTGTTTTCACAAACTCACACATGAATTCCAGTTAACTCCATCGTTAATACTGCCTTTTAAGCTATCTGTGAGTATGTAAGATGGACATTAATCATGGAATGTAACCCACAAATGACTGATATGGTCTACATCAGATGGACTTTCAACAATCAGCCTGCATTGTAATTCTGTTTCTATCATCAGCAGGGCAGCAAGAGTGAACCCGGAAACTATGCCTTTCCCCTCATACTCAAACCACACCTTTAGCCCCATGTGACTCAGCAGTTACCATGGATTGCAAAGATTGCAGAAGTTTTGGCCTTGAGAAACCCTGATTTAAAACTTCCTGCAACTTTAATGCCATTAAAAAAAAGTGATTGGCTCTGTCCAGCAACAACTTCAGCTTAACTGAGGAGATATTTTTAGTGCAGAGATTTAGTGTGTTTCAAAAATGTTTAACAAACAGATTAAAAATCTGTTCGATTAAAAGTTCTCTAGTGTGGCTGAACTGCAAGATACTAGCATTTTTGGGGACTTCAGGATAGATTAAATTCCAGCGCACGGAGTTCAGACTCAGTATCATTTTGCCCCTCATGTTTTTTCACTAGAAGAAAATGATATGCTTGCGTGTGCCACCTTTCTCTAAAAACAGGAGGCTCTAGCTTGGCCATCCACCATATCAAGGAGAAAATGGCACCCTACTAATTTCGCCTCTAATGTTTGTCTAGTCTTCATCTAAGGCATGTTTCCATTGCATAAAACAACAAAACACAGCATCAGCAACTCATCTTTACAGAAATTTTATTGTAATTTTAAACCAACCAACCAACCAAAAAAAAAAACAAAAAAAAAAACAAACACCTACTATTGTTAACTCATGGTTTGTTCCTGTTCCTGTAATATGTGTGTTTTACAGCTAAAGAGTATAAAAGTACAGAAAGAAACAAACCATACTAAACATATAATCAGAATTTATACAGCAAAGGAATTGAAAGTTCAGTTTATTTATCTATGCTTTATTACCATACTTTTGGGGGCTATGCTTTAGCACAAGGGTGTCAAATCTAACAATCTAACACACCTGGTCCAACAATTAATGAAAGCTTTAAAGGGCATCTGAATACTGGAGCCAGATATGTTGGACTTGAACTCCTTAGGGTGGTTAATAACACCCTACAATTTAACACTACAATTTAAGAAAACAGTAGATTATTGCTGCTTTTGCACATTTTTTACAGTGTATTACATATGATCTCTTACCAATGTAGACCTCTTAGGTGATAACAATAGAACAATTTTTATAAATTCATATTACATATTTTTCACCCATAGTTGTCAAAAACCTTTTTTATTAATAGTAAATTTATGAGAGTGGATGATTTTGCCATTGTTTGAAGTAGAAACAAATGAACGGCAGCCTTGAATCTGTCAATTCATAATGTATTTAATAAATATTTTATTGTTATTATTATTACTATCATTATCTTTTGTTAATAAAACATGTTGAAAGTGTTTTGAACTTTTTTGAAGATGGATGGATCAGCAGTCTGTGAGATATTGCCTATTATTGTTTTGTGTGTGTGTGTGTGTGTGTGTGTATGTGTGTGCAATTATGTTTATCAAGGTTACCTGCAATCAACAATTTTGCCTTTAATCTGCTGGACTAGACATTTACTATACTAACTGTTGAAATACTGATATATATATATATATATATATATATATATATATATATATATATATATATATATATATATATATATATTGAATAGTAATACAAATAAATCAAATTAATAAAAAACGATCAAATTGCAAAGCATATGAGTGTATATCCAATTCAGTCTGGTTTCTATTTCCATCTTCATCTTTGTCTTGTCAAGGAAGCCTGGACTGACTATTAGCTAGAAGCCTGGAGGATGGGCATGCTGAAGGCCTGTGAGGAAAGCTATTGATTTGACCAGGAGGTCAGGAGGGCTGACAGCTGCAGGGGAATTGGTGGGGGAGGCAAATCATCCCCTCTGAAGGAGGAGGGGTAGCCTCAGGGAGATTCAGGTGAGCTTACCTTCATGAAGCCAATGAATGGCCTTCTGTATATTTACATACGTAAGTGGGACAGAGCTCTATAGGGATGCTATGATGACTCCATAAAATGAGTAGATCTAAAACAGCTTTTCACTTGGAGGTCTACACATGTGATTTTGGCTCGGAAATAAAGAAAAGACATGATTACTTGTACACATTATGTTGTTTAAACTTCACTTGTAAGTTGTTCACAGATTGTGTCATTTACAATGACATCAATAGCATAGCACCCAACATATTGTTGCTATTGTATGAAACTATTGTATCTCAGAAATGGTAACTTTATACAGTCTCGGAAAAAAATCGTCACGATACCATCAAGAGAATGTCATCAGTAAATTTAGTTAAGGAACATAATTTTACCTTTTTCTATTGTAGTTCTGTTGCACTGATTCTATAAACCATTAGAAATAAAGGTTCTGTGTAGGTACATTTTTTATTCATTAAGGTACAAACAATGTAAATGTGCCCTCAAAGGTACAATCTTTAAGTTCCAATTGTGTACCTTAAATGAGTTTTTGCAGGTAAAAAGTACAAATTTGTATCTTTTCATAACCTATTTTTTAAAAACAGAACAATAAAATAAAATGAGACAGGACAGGCTCTGAGATGTAGCCTTGAGGTACATCCTTGAGATGTACCTCAGTGACCAGAAATTTTGTTAATGATTTAACTATCTGTAGACAATCTACAGGGGACCATCCAAATAAAGTGTGACCATACATAACAAAAAAAAATTAAGTTGGTGGTTTATCTTACAACAAAGATTGACTGTGCTCTCAGTACCTGGCAACCTAAACTGCAAGGTTGCCAGAGTGCACAAGCCCCATGTGGTGAAACGTTAAGTGAGAAATGCTTTGAGGATCCTTCTTCAACCTTTAGCCAAGCCCCTTTCTTCTCATTATGGGAGTATCCATCCTAAGGAGCTGGAAGGGAGGATGACGTCATGCGTGTCATCAGTGATTGCTGCCGGCGTCGTTGCGTGTGTGCCTGGGTGTGAATTCGGCTGCCATGGCTAACGGAACCATTTCCGTGATTAACGGTCTCACCGACCCCATCAAACACCCGGCCGCGCCACTTCCTGCCCCATGTTCCTCCCTCTCTCCGATATTCTCTCTCTCCCCCTCTTAGAGTGTGTCTCAGCTGGCTGGCGTGTCATTTTAGATAGCCTGTGTGTGTATGTGTGTGTGTGAAAGAGATTTCTATGTAAGGGAGTGAGTAGATGTGTACAGAAAATGAGTGTATTTGTCAGAAAGCATGATGGATCGTGTGTGTATGTGTGTGTGTGTGTGCATACGTGCATACTGTGTCTGATTGGTGTTCAAGGAAGGTGCTATTCATTCTCTTGTGGTCTGTACGGAGAATGCTTATGTCTCCATGGTCTCGGCAAAGGTGTCCTTGCCGTAGGCTGGAAGGTACAATGGACTGCTTACCTTCAGCAATCAACATGCTCCTGAACACACTGAAACACTCCTACCTGCCTCTGTATCCTTCTGGAGCTTGAAAGGGCCTAGCTTCAGGAAAACTCTGTCCCTGTCCGTCCATTTTTACCTTCACAAATGCCCAAAAAGCTCTTGAGAATAAAACACTATTATGTTTATGTGGGTGGCATAATGCACTCTAGTACATTAGAAATAGTTGCATTCTTGAAATGTGCTTCTGTAGCTTGTATTCTGTTCAATCTTTTGAATAAATGTGATAAAATTACATATGACATCTTGCAAAAATGGTAGGCCATAGCACTGAAAATAAATAAATATTAGAAAAAGTATGAATTTAAAAACTGTTCCACCTATTCTACAAACTATTGGCTGAGTCTATAGCATCACCACTGATGTAAAAAGCATGAAGTTTACATTTTCTACATAGAAGGGTAGCCTGAGGGCTTTCTAGGCCTTCAGAAAAGGCCTAATGATATCTGGCAACTTAAAAGTAGATTTCCATACTTTATTTAAGGACCCATGCACTCAAAATGCTTTTGATGGCTTACTATGGTTATATAGACTGATATTTGTATCAAATGTGTATCACATTTTTCTAATGAAAATAGAGCAGGCTTTTTCAGTTCATTAGAAAAAACGAGTGAGGTGCAAAGTTGCAGCTTAGCTTTGTACGTCACAAATGAGCTTGAACCTATCATAGTCCAATATACTGAAATATGCTAATGCCATGAGACCAGCACGAGGCCAGTGCCTGAGCCCCAAGCGTTGACAAGAATACATACTTGGGACCAGAGCTGCAGGGAACAGCATGATCCCGTGCTGCCAATTCCAAAGCAGCGTCAGCTGGTTCTCGTTAAGGGCAGCATGATCACCTGAACCAAGAGGGAGAGACGACTTGTTGCTCCTTCTCTAGTTGCCTAAGCTCTCACGTTCCACAGCAACACCTCCGTGGTTGAACACCTTTACACAAAAGCATGCAGGTGCAGTTTGGCTCATTGAAGCCTCTCTGACACAAGAATAAAAATTAAGAATAAATTGAAGAATAAAATGAAGAATAAAGTATCAAATCTGAGTGGGTAAAGCTGTTTTTGCTTAAGCTACTTTTAATTCATAACCTTGTTAGCATCAGAGACTAACTTTAGCTTAGCAAGAAGCCCAAACCACCAACAATTAATGTCTAATCTGCCTAATCTGTTCAAATTTACAGTGCACAGGGTAGTGCAGGGGTGGGCGTCAGAAATGGGCCAGCAAGGGGGCGTTTATAATTTGCATAAACGTGCATATTGATAGATCTTCACATTCATAATAATTTTCAGAATGCTACTGTTCCATTTATAATAGCTTCTTGGGCATGATAATAATACATAAACATATTTATAAATTCATTATTGAACAATATTTTTGTTTTATGTCACATCTTTAAGAGTACTTTCATAAATTCATCAAGTCTGTTCAGACTCGGCAAGTGTTGTAATAATCTTCTTTTTCATTATTAAGTCCTCGTTGGAAACAAAAAGTTTAAAGTCTTAAAATCTTGACCTGCCCAAAAGAAAATTGTTCAGACAGGACTTTTTCCATGTGGTATCAGCCAAATGAGCTTTCCTACTGGTTTTGTCTTTAGGAGCTGGACTGAAGGCCATAGATGTTAGACTCCCAAGCAATCAAAGTTTGATTTACAATGAGTGGGACAAATTTTGTGAGACAAAGAAAAATCACTGCAGACCTCCCAGAAGTCTAAGACACATTACTGACCCTAGACTAACTAGGTTCCAAGTTGTTATGAATAAAAAGCAGAGATGTCAGCTCTACATCAGGGCTGAATGAGTCACATACATAAAACATACACACAGTTAAATATATGTTAATATCTGTTTTAAACTAAAAGAAAAAAAACATAAGGAATGTCTTCAAATACCTGGGTTGGGTAGCCTAGAATAAACCCTTTAGGGATCAATGCAAATAATAGCTAGTTCTGTGTTCAGTCTACTCTGGTGATGCATGAATGTTGTTGTTATGTTCTAACAAAGCCAAATATGTTTATTTTGTGCATTGCAAATGAGGGGCCCAACTTACCTCAGGGTATAATGAAGCACTATTTATGTAGTTTAAAAAGTTTAAGAACTCTTCTTATTCCCATTGCATTTTCATGCAAAGACTGCATTTTCTCAGGAATGTAACTCTATTGTTGTAGTTTTTAATTACTGAATTTTTTATATGACATTATTTCATTTTCATATTTTAAAAGTATGAAATGTGGAACCTGTAACATAGCCTTGCTTCAAAGCATTCAACTAACTCACAGTGAGAGCTAGCCAGGCTAAAGTACCACTGGTTAGTTTTTCTAAGCCTCCCAAAGCAAACACTAAGAGAAGATTATCTCTTCCTTATACAAATTCAAAACTTTTTATTCATAGATTCATCAAAAACTATATACTAAATATGTCATGCTGATATTTGCTGTACTGTTTTGTGGTAATATTTGATATTTCAGTCTGTTTTTATTAACCATACTTACTTTAATGCATTTATTTTAATGTATTTATCAACTCATCTGGTTTACATAGAACAAGGTTAATAAACTGAGTGTGTTTGCATCTTTTTACCACACTATTATGATGAATGTTAAAAATGCCATAGACTTTTACAGTTGCCTCTGTCTATGGAGTAGGTTCTAATGTGTGCTCGCATCACTTTTGGCTGAACTGTTCACAAAAGGCAGATGCTCTAAGCAAGTTTACATGTTCATTTTTAGTAGATACATTTCATTATGCTTAATGAGATCATGCAAAGGTGGCACGGTGATGCAGTGGGTAGCACTTTCGCCTCACAGCAAGGGGGGGCCTGGGTTTGATTCTGTGTTGAGTTTCTCCCCGTGTCTCCGGTTTCCTCCCACAGTCCAAAGACATGCAGTTAGGCCAATTGGACATGCTACATTTGCCCCTAGGTGTGAGTGTTTGTGTGATTGTGTATGTCTTTCTGTCTGCCCTGCGATGGACTGGCGACCTGTCCAGGGTGTATCCTGCCTTCTGCCCAATGACTGCTTAGCCCTCTGTTTTGCACGTTCATGTCTAGGGGTAGGGTGTCTCAATTTTTATTGAGATAAAGGGGTAGGGCAAAGTGTTAGGGTAACATGGCCCTCCAAACTGAGTTTTTTTTTTCAGAATCACACTCCAAACGGAGTGTTACAAGAAAAAACAGCAATAAGGCTGTGTAAACGACCAAAAAATCACAAATTTGAGTATTTTCTCAGCTAAACATTATGATAACAATTGTATTATCTTAGTTTAATGTTCTCAATGTATTAATGTATCATTTTCCTCATAGCATGCATAAAAATTGCTAATAGTATGCTAATGCCTCGGTAACTAGCTAAATTACCCATTCTACCATGAATAGTCCAGCAGTACTTACGCCTGAATGTAAGTGCTACTCCATTTAAGGTGGAATGGGAAGAAATGGAATGAGAAGCTGGTGAAAAGCTGACTGCAGCTTCATATGACCGAAGAATTAGGGTGGTTATATGACGCCCTAACTTTTCCTGAAGGCCAGCAGTGAGGTTGCTAAACTTTACTGCTGCTCTACTATCAGGGCAGACTGGCGGGGTCTACTACACAGTACCACTAGTAGCCTGTCGGCTAATGACGCAATGCTCTTTTTATCTGACAGTTTAAACACTACCTTTTGTAACTCAGTTCCAAGGGGCAAGGTGACACTTGAAAACAAGTTATAGGGGTAAAAATAAAAATGTGATTGGGCCTAACTTGAGTGATTTTGGGGTATATACATTAACTGGGTCAGGTTGACTAAAGATGAAGTTTCACTTGTAGAATGTTCTTACCTGAATTAGTTTCACTGAAAATGTTTGTCTTTTCACTTTCTTTTCTCTTAAAAAGTGTGAAAAAGTCATGTGATTCTAGGAAGTTCAAGAAAAGAAATATTTATGTTCCTCAGTGTGTATTAATGAATCGAGGTTCGGAAAGATCTTTTAAGTCAGGGCCACTTTGTACACCAAGTTATCTGGCTAACTAGAAAACCAATGTCACTGTGCAAGCCTGGAATGGTATGCAATTTACAACCCTGATTCCAATGAAGTTGGGACGTTGAGTAAAACATAAATGAAAACAGAATATGATGATTTGCAACTTTTCAACCTATATTAAATTGAATCCACTACAAAGACAAGATATTTAATGATCAAATGGATAAACTTTATTGTTTTTTGCAAATATTCACTCATTTTGAATTTGATGCCGACAACACGTTCCAAAGAAGTTGGGACAGGGGCATGTTTGCCACATCACCTTTCCTTTTAACAACACTCAATAAGCATTTGGGAACTGAGGACACTAATTGTTGAAGCTTTGTAGGTAGAATTCTTTCCTATTCTTGCTTGATGTACAACTTCTGTTGCTCAACAGTCCGGGGTCTTCAATGGGAGACAGGTCTGGACTGCAGGCAGGCCAGTCTAGTACCCGCACTCTTTTACTGCGAAACCACACTGTTGTAACATGTGCAGAATGTGGCTTGGCGTTGTCTTGCTGAAATAAGCAGGGACGTCCCTGAAAAAGACGTTGCTTGGATGGCAGCATATGTTGCTCCAAAACCTGTATGTACCTTTCAGCATTAATGGTGTCTTCACAGATGCCTTTACCCATGCCATGGGCACTAACACACACCCATACTATCAGAGATGCTGGCTTTTGAACTTTGCGCTGATAACAATCCGGACAGTCCTTTTCCTCTTTGGCCCGGAGGACACGACGTCCATGATTTCCAAAAACACAGGACACTTTTCCACTTTGCGTCAGTCCATCTCAGATGAGCTTGGGCCCAGAGAAGCTGGCAGCGTTTCTGGGTGTTGTTGATATATGGCTTTAGCTTTGCCTGGCAGAGTTTTAACTTGCACTTGTAGATGGAGCGACAAACTGTGTTCACTGACAGTGGTTTTCTGAAGTGTTCCTGAGCCCATGTGGTAATATCCGTTACAGAAAGATTTCTGTTTTTAATGCAGTGCCGCCTGAGGTATCGAATGTCATGGGCATTCAATGTTGGTTTTCTGCCTTGCCACTTACTTGCAGAGATTTCTCCAGATTCTCTGAACCTTTTGATGATATTATGGACTGTAGATGATGAAATCTCTAAATTCTTTGCAATTGCACATTGAGAAACATTGTTCTTAAACTGCTGGACTATTTGCTCACGCAGTTCTATACAAAGTGGTGAATCTTGCCCCATCCTTGCTTGTGATTGACGTTCTTTGGAACGTGTTACGGGCATCAAATTCAAAATGAGTGAATATTTGCAAAAAACAATAAAGTTTATCCGTTTGAACATTAAATATCTTGTCTTTGTAGTGTATTCAATTAAATATAAGTTGAAAAAGATTTGCAAATCATCGTATTCTGTTTTTATTTATGTTTTATACAACATCCCTACTTCATTGGAATTGGGGTTGTAAATTGTATACCATTCCAGGCTCTCATCAAGCACTCATCTAAACACCTGCAAAATTCTGAAAACGTATTGCAAAAATTATGGCCGTTCTGCAGTCAAATTAATGTAAACTAAAAGTGCAAACATTCCAAATTTTTAAAGAACAAAGAAAAACTAAATCTGTACATATTCTTATACTCCACTCTCAATGCTTGCATCAATAAGTAATCATATATAAATAAAAATAGAAATGAGTGATTTGTAAATTTACTACTTTGACATTTATGTAAATGAAAATAGCAAAGTTCATTATTTTTTGTAAATATATGCTTAATCTGAACCGAGGCCTGCAAAACATTCCCAAAAAATGGGACAATTAAAGAGTAGAAACATTCATAAATGCTACAAAAACGTCTTAGAAGATGCGGTTATGCTTACGTATAAAAGGCTTAGTTGTTCATGAGTGAGAATGGGTCAAGGCTCGCCACTCCGTCAATAGTTAATATAGTAAAAATAATGTTCCTCAATAAGCGTATGTAAGGATTTTAAGTATTTCATCCTCTATGATGCTGAATTCAATCAAAAGATTCAGAGAATCCAGACTGTGTGTAAAGGACAAGGGAAACAACCAATATCGAACGCCTGTGACCTTCAATCCCTCATCCTTAATATAACCACATGAGCTCAAGACTAATTCAAAAAGTCCTTGTCAACAAACAGCCAATCACAAATGCAAGTTACACAAAGCAGAAACTATATATCAACAAAATCCAGAAACACCATTGACTTCTCTGGGCTAAAGCTCATCCAAGAGGGACTGACACAAAATATAAATGTGTGATGTATCTTAATATATTCTCATGGGTAAAGAATTCATTGAGGTCCTTTTCATTACAAAAAACCAATAAAGCCAATTATCTGAAATATTATAATTGCTAAATCTCGCCTTTGTACAGTTTTCAATTGAAAACAAGTCAAAAAGTATTTGAAAAGCACCGCTGTCTGTAACATTTTACTTGTATCAACTTTTGGAATAAGGTTTGTATTATATCTGGAATGGCTTCTTGAACAACTGACACACTCCTTAGCCAAAAAAAAGTTAGCTAACTCAATGATGTTTTACTATTCATTTTAAGGCACATTTAGGCCACAGTAGTTTCACACTTCACATGCTTGATATTCTGCACAACTTGACACACTGACGGGATGTAAGGTAGCTAGATACCTTCAACCTATCACCACTTTATTTAGCCATTATTTGAAACCAAGAAGTCATTACTAGACCTGACCTCAAAAACAAGCTGTACAGAAATGAGCTATTTGCCTGTTCAACAAACAAATCGAAGCTGAGTAACTGAGTAGCTGAACCAATGTTAGTGTTTCTTTATGCGTGCTACCCGTCGGCCCAAAGGCAAGCTGACATTGCTTTACGCAAGGTTCTTTCACACAACACCCCGACACCAACCAGGGGTTCAAACCGCCATTATGTCGGCTTTTCCTCCCCACAGTTGGCCTCCCTCTATCTCCACTATCTTTTTCAGTGTTGCTGCATTCCTCTTTTCCTCTTCTTCCTCTGTTCGTTATCTAACCCAACGGATTCTTCTCAGCACTGCTAAGAGAAAATCAGTTTGCTGTTTTTTCCTCCCCCTTCCTCGGGTTGTGTGTGCGTGCGTGCGTGCGTGTGTGTGTGTACGTCCCCGCTGCCTCGCTCTGCTGCTCTCTCTCTCTCTCTCTCTCTCTCTCTCTCTCTCTGCTTCTGCTGGCTCGGCTTTCATTCGAGCCTCCCCCTCCCCTTCCCTCGGGGGAATAAAGGTCATTGCGCAAATGATTACTCAGACCTCGGTCGCCATGGAAACGCGGTCATGTGACAGGGACAGGCACGCATGGAGCACAACAAAGGAGCCGATTAGTAAGCCAGCGATGGAAAGCTATTGCCCGGCTTTGCGTTGCTGCTTTCTCCCTGTTTTTTCTCCCTCGCTCCCTGCCTTTCTAACTGGGGGAAGCGAGTGGGGGGAAAAGAAAGCCTAGCTGTCTGCTTCTCCCCGCGTCTCTTTGTCTAAACCGACGGTTTTACCGTTTGAATTAGACTCTCTTTTTTCGATGATTCTCTCTGACTATGCGCTCAGCCGAAAACTATGGAGAAAACTCTTGCGTTTTCTGCTAATTGCTGGAATTTGTTCGGTTGTAGGGTTTGTTTGTTTCGTTCTGTCATAGTTGGTAGATTACAATGGTTATTAAAACTTGTGTTTAAACCTGTTAGGGCATGGCGTTGTTGCATAGAATGAGGCTACGTTATTGCTCATGCCCTGACGTCTGAAGGGCAATAAGGCAGAAATCCTGTGTAGACTAATAAGACTGCAGTGCAGGCTGTGGAGTGGAAATAACCTCACTATTACAGAATAGTATAGGCCTACTATATATTTACCACTTATCCTAGCATTTGATATGTTAATCTGCTTTTCTCATTCTATCAGTTTTAGTCATCTGATCATAACCTATGAAGTTCTTTCATCAGCGGTATCCAGGGCTGTTCCCAACAAAGGATTTGCTTAGTCAACCTATAGGCCCGATTGACAAATAACAGTAGACTAATCACCTGCAAAAGAAACTGAGACTAGAATTTAAAAACTAGTTTGGGGGCATTCAGACGAGTTACATATTAAAGGAAAAACCTGGATAAATCAATAGAGAAACATTCAGCGCAGATACTTCCAGACAATTGTATTGCATGATACCGTTAAACAATTAACATCCTATCATACTCTGTGGAATGTGTATGTTGACCTACTTTTGGATCGAGATGACAAGAGGAAAAGACCTAAGTGACTTTGAAAGGGAGTTTATTAATGGGGCATAGATGATAGGAGTTTCAGTCACTAACAACTCCTCAACTGGTTTACTCATTCACTCATTAAAGTGACATATCCATTCAGACTAATGAGAAAATCATTATTGTCACCTGAGCCACTGTTCCTCAGGTGACAATGTCATTGCATGGTTGTAGTGCATAAACCCACTTTTTCAAAGGTTTACAATGCACATTTAAAGTTCAGTGGTGCAGAAATCTTTGGAACAGGTCTACAGAAATGTGGACAAAAGTGATTTGGTCAAATGAGATGTCCTTCACCATATTCTCCACAAATGGGCGAGTGTAAACCAAAAGAAGAGCACAGGGCTGAATGCTTGACCCCTACATTGAGGGGAACCAGTGGCTTGGTTACACTGTAGGGGCATTTTGCTGACATGGTTTGGGTCCACTTAGATGGAAGGTTCACTGCAAGTCATCACAAAGTTATTTTGACCAATCACTTTCTTCCTATGATGAAACACTTATATCCTGATGGGAGTGCTGTCTTTAAGGACGACAATGCCACAGCTAATAGAACATGATGGGTCACTCTTTCCAGTACAGTTCCACAGACATTTAGAATGTATGCCTCGTAATTGCATTAATACTGTTTTGGTGGCTCATGGTGGCCCAACTTAGGACACTATTTAAGTGTTATTTAACAGTGGTAATACACTTTTTAAGCATGGCCAGCTACCATTTCACATGAAAAGGCCCTACACACTTACACTTTTTGCAAAGTTACACCTTATTGTAATTAGATTTTAAAGTATGCTCATACCGATGATTTTTAAGCCTTCTTACCTACTGAATTGCATGACAGATGCATATAAGGTAAAATAGAATAATACTTAAACATACACAATACTTAAAATATACAGAGACACTACATGGTCCAAACTTTCATTTGCAGACATATTTACAGTTTTAAATACAATTCACTTGCAGAAACAAAGGTCAATTAGTAAATACATAGATAAGTGCAAATGAAATATACATGCCATGAAATGTATTCATCTGTAGTTAGTGTTGAGAGTTAATTTAAGTGACACTTTTTAACCCCACAAACAAGCAATTGGGGGTTAGGTGTCTTGCTCAAGGACACCTCAGTCATGGACTGTCGGCGCTGGGGATCAAACCGACAACCTTCTAGTCATAGGGCCAGTTCCCTAACCTCCAGCCCTCAAGTTTAGGCTATATTTAATGTAGACAAAAATATAATTTAAACATTATGAGAACTTGTATCACACAACTCAGTTTTTGTAAAAATATCTACATTTGTCAGTAATTATCACTCATGTTGAATAAATGTATTTCAAATAATATAGTACCTATGTGCTGCAATTTCTCAGATTGAATGGATTTTTTGTCATATTTTGTCATATCTGCAGTAAAGCTTGTCAAACCTAGCAACAGTAGCTATGAAATAATTCATTTGTGCTCTGAGAATCTTAGCTGACCAAGAATGTAACGACTGATTACATTCTAAGATGGCTCTCCTTTTCACCTTTTCTGTTTGAGATTCTCTTTTACCCCCTCACATTTAGAACTCATTCTTGGAGACAGAGGCTGTGATTCATTTGAGGATTTTAGTCTTCCAGTAAGACTTTGGGGATCACAAAATAAAACATAGGACAGGATCCCGAACATCTCACCTCAGGATACTTTGAGAGACTTTTGCCATGTGTGTGTGTGAGTGCATGGACATACTAAGTATGTGCACATGTATGGAAACAGCTCACATGTGCTATGTGTGTGTATGTGATGTATCAGATTGCCTTTGAAGCACTAAAAGATGTGTGAAAGAGCCATGCGTTGAGTCTGGGCACACACACTGTTATGACTGCGCAGCTGTTTCTAAAACTCAGCAGTCGCCTCAGAGGCCTGTGGCTTATTTAGTGAAGGGGGGCTGGCGGCTGGAGGTACATACTGTATGGCCTGTGATTCCCTGTGACTGACAAACCAGAAGGCCCTAGTGAAAATAATTGGAGCCAGTGAAGATTTTAACTAAAAAGTTAACATATGAGCCAAACAGTAAGCATTTAATACCAAATTGCACAGAAACAAACACTGGAGTCATCCTGGAAATAGCTTATCAGAAATTATTTCTAGTTGTACAATGTATATGCATGTATTGCTACTAGAACAGGCGGTGTGACTGAATTACTTCTGTAGCAACTTCTCAAACTGCTCAAACTTCTCAAACTTCTCAAACTCTAGGTTTATTATTCAGAAACAAACTCATTAATATCCATATAAAAAAATTGAATATCCTTTGGTCCATTTGTTACCAGAACTAAGTCTAAGCCCAAATCTAAAAAACATTTTTATCATTTAATTTTTAATTCTTTTGGTCACATGGGGCCATTACTTTTTAACAAAACAATATAAAGCCCATATATATCTATATGGTTCACCAGGTGCAATGAGTCGTGTTTTTTTTTACATCATGTGGACAGAAAGGTATGTGTGTGCCGTTTACATGGGGAACATTCTGTAAATATGTATAATAGATTTCTGCTGTTAGAACAAAACTTCAAATTTCCAAAATGATCATTTTACAGAAGAAGGAAAAACATGTTTTTCTTCTAATGTAAGTGAAAGTAACCAGACGTTTTTTTTGGTCTATTCAGATACAATGTAAAGGGCAACAAGCATGTCAAAAATGTACCAGTCATGCACTAGTGCTAGGTGGCTGTATCCTCACCTGGAACAGTAAAAATATAGTTAAATAAGGCTGCTTGATGCTTTCCAAAGCAAGACTATGGAAAAAATTTAACTGAAGTTAGAAATAGCTCGATTTCAAATGTAAATACTCTGTGCTACTTCACTTGGTATTAGGTAATATTTATTAATTAGTAATTATTATTGTAAGATCTGTGATGTGTTTCAATTAATGTTTTAGCCTTACATGGCTTGTGCTGGGAATTAGGGCAACATTACTGGTGTAAAGCTCCAACTGCTTCTTGTCAATGTTTGCACTTATTTGTTTCAACAGTTGTCAACAGTGTATGTCAATTAGTCAGTCAGTGACTCAGTAAGAGATAGCAAGTCTAATTTATTTTATTACACACATCTAAAAAATGGTGGCTTGATGGTGACTTCAGATCTGCAATTTGCCTATGCCATGGGCACTTATATACACTTATACCATGACAGCCCTGGCTTTTGAACTTTATCCTAGTAAAAATCTTGATGTTCCTCTTATTCTCGGATGGTCCGGGAGAACACATCTTCTACAAGCTGAAATGTTTATGGAATGATGACAGTACATGTTGAGCATCAATACATTTCAAATGTGCTCAAACCCAGAGAAGTTGGCGCTGTTTTTGGATGTTATTGTCATACAGCTTCCACTGTGAATAGTACAGTCTAAGTGGATCTAGTGATGAACTGTGTTTATCGACAATGGTTTGTCAAATTGTTCCTGAGCTCAAATGGTCATGTCTACCATCAAAGCAAGCATGTTTTTAATGCAGTGACATCTGAGAGGTGAAAGGTTATAGCACTCAGTTGTCATTTTCAGCGTCGCCCTCTACACACACAGTGATTTCTCTGGCTTTTCTGAATCTTTTGATGATATAATGTTTCACAGTGAGTTAAATACCTAAAATGATTGTAATTGCTTGTTAGGGAATATTGTTCAATTGTTGGTTTATTCATTGATGCATTTTTTTGTAGTGGAGGGCCTGAACCAAGTCTTGCTCATAAAGGACTAGGCCTTTCTAGCCTTCTTTCATACCCACGCATGATTGCATAACCTGTTTTTTTTTTTTTTTTTTTTACAAAATTCCTAGTCTTAAATTGCTTTTGTCTCTGCCTCTGCCTTTTTTGGAACATGTCAATTTCAGAATGAGTGTTTATTTACAAAAACAATGAAGGTGATAAGGTAAAACATTAAAGATCTTTTGGAATTTGTTTAAATACAATAAATATTCAGATTTAATATAAATGTTCATCCAAGGGATAACTATACAAAATGTCATCACTTTTACCAATTAGAACATGTTCTGTGGCATTTTACCAAATTATACTAAATGTAGTTGTTGAGCAAAATTACTTAAGCATTAAGGCCAATTATCCAGTAACTCTATGAAATATTTAGTAACTATTACACTCTCAGAAATAAAGGTATGAAAGTGTTACTGGGCAGTATCCCTCTTGTCACTTGGGTGTTACATCTCAGTGAGCATAACTGTACCATCATCAATTGAAACCAGATTTTCTAAATTGTGATGACTACACGCTTCGTTTTGTTTCCAGGCTTTTTATTATACTGCTCTGTTTTAAAGCATTATGTTATAAAATTATACAAATACGTTTACACTGGGGAAAATCCACTGTTGTACCTTTGAGGGAACATTTACATTGTTTGTACCTTGATAAATGAAAAAATGTACCTGCACAGAACCTTTATTTCTAACAGTGTATGAAACATATATACTGTATGCAGTTATGAGATGGAGGAATGTAAGCCTGCAGAGTTTGAGAAGTTAAATAAAGTTAAATAGAAAAAGAAAGCAGATGTCAGAGGTTTGACATATTGTAAGCAATTTTTATTCCACAGAGAAAAATATTGAAAGAGCGCTCATCTAATAACAACAATGATACATACAGTTGGACTGCATGTAACATGTGCTGTTTTCGCTCTCTAGTGAACAGGCAAACCGTGCCATGTTAAAAGTAGTCATAATAGTGGGAATGAACTGCAATGCGCAGCTATTAAAAAATGAGATTTTCAAGTACAAGAGGGGTCAATTTTAGTATTTATTCTTAGCTATTTCTTGCACCATAGTTAATCAGAATGCAGAATTTGCTGCAGTTCTATATATTTCATTCTCAAACAGTAAATGTTTAGATTAAATAAAGGTGCTGCGGGGCTTGAGTGTGGGTCAGTGTGTGAACGAAGGCTGCCTAGACATCTGTGTGATAGTGGGTCTTATGTCCCTGTAGGCTTGCCTGATTGACTGAGTGGCAGAGTGACCAGTCTGAGCGTCCGTCCTTTAGGGAGGCAGACAGAGAAGGCTCAGGTGGGGGCCAGCTCCTGCAAAAAGCCAATTTAGCAAAACTGAGCCTACAGTGAGGGACAATAGCCAGGGCCTATTCAATTTGGGCTGCCACATTTGCCCCAGAGTGGCCTGCCATGGGACGTGTGGGAGGGGATTCTGGAATCAAGAGAGTGGGTGGAGTGTCTCAGATTGAGTGACAGGTTGAACTTGATTGACATATCTGGGGGAGGGGCAGATAAGAGCCTGTTCTTGATCATAGTTGATGGTACATTAGTACATTATTGTTACTATTATATGTTACTACTATAGTACATTAATAGTACAAGATGTTTTATGTCTCTATTCCTTCATGATAATTCGCCACAAATCCTTAAAAATCCTGAAATACATACAGCTGATATTGTTGTTGTCCTAAAAGACACATTCCCAAAATGATAACCTTAAAAGAAGAAGGTAAAAACCTTCATTTTAAATATGTGTTGAGTGATTTTATTCCAAGTAATTTTTCTCAACATTTCTGTTGATTCACAAATGTAAACACAATGTAAAGGGCTGCTGCTGCACTCAAATGTATAAAATAAATAAATAAATAAATAAATAATTAAATAGAGATACATGGTTTTAATATGACAGCAATATTTTCTGCTTCTCATGATCCAAGTAATCCCAAACAAATTCGGTGATGTTGAGGTCTCGGCTCTGGTGTGGCCACATGGATCTAAGAACACCTGCAGCTTCTTTGTTTGATTTGCACATTTTCTTCTTTGTTGTCTGTTCTGTTCCTCAGTAACATCAACACATCCTTTTAGATCCATAGCCCTGAGTGATCGTGTCACAGTGAAAAGATGGATAGAAAGACCTGTGGATTTTTGTCACATGTTGATTGTGTCTCAAAGAAAGTTTTAAGTTCTGTTCTTTACTGATACTGATACTGATAGGAGTCCCATTTTCTCTGTATCTTTAAAAAAAATTCTAGTATTGGAAACTCCCGCATCTTCACTTACTTTCCTTTCACTTGTTTTGGCTGAAAAATTCAATAACTAAAGGTTGGTCTCTAACTTATACAGTATTGCATATTACTGAATGTAAAGGCTTCGTCTGTGTCTGTTAAATATGCCAATGGGAACATGACAGTTTGTACATAGGCAGAATATAGTGTAAACATGGTCTATGTAAATAAAGAATTTAAATTTAGATTAATTAATTTGTACTATAATGAATCGTACTCCCATCTTTACTCTATAGTTTACCCAAGATGAAGTTTACTGAAGATGTTCCACTTACTGGAGTTTTGAGCATCTTGTGTCCACCCTCATAAGGGTAGTGATATCTTGAAAAAAGACTTTAAACTGTGTTTACATATGAAGGTGAATGATAAAAAAGGGGTGTGTTGTGTGTTGCAGAAGATAAATCACACCAAAAATAAGCAGGTGTGTGTGCACCCGGGTGTATTAAGTCCATATGAGATTGACTATGTGTGTATTTGAACAAAGACTGCCAGGATGGTCAATCAGAAGCTCAAGATGTGTGTATGTGTGCATGTGTGTGTGAGGGAGAGAGAGACTGCTCCTCTTTTGCAATGGAGCGTGGGCCTATTTTGTGAGTGGTTCAGGAGGTGATGAGGGCAAAGGGTTCAGCTCAGCCGCCGAAAATGTTCCATTATGTTCCAATTACCGTTGCAGCCGACGCGCGTGGCAGCCTCACACTCTGGCAGGCCGAGGTAGTGGTAGAGAGAGATCGAGGGAGGGAGGGAGGTATTCAACCTCCGTTCTGTCTCTAGATAATTCAGTGTGTGTTTGGAGAGGGACACACAAGGGTCATCTTGTCCCCTAGTTGTGGGTGCAGTATGTGGGTTCAGTGAGGAGACTGTCTAGGGGAACGTGTAGACAGAAAGAGAGATAGACAGAGAGAGAAAATGAGAGGGATGCTCATGTTTAGTTACTGAGAGTTTTGTCCAGGCTTTGGCATCTCAGTGAGTCTTTCTGCTGCCTGCTGTTTATTTAATATGGCCTTTTATTAAAGCAATGGTTCAAGCAAAAATCAGATTTACACAGTTTTCCCATTATCCCCCAACACACTAAGTCAGCCAAGACTGTTGTTCCTGTAATTTTAGTTGTATTACAATTAATCCTGTAATTGTAGTTATAAGGCTAGAGTAACTAACATATAATTGAAATGTATAGGCAGGGACATAGCTTTAAGTTAGGGATTGCTAATGTTTTAGGGAGCACATATGTGACGTATACAGCAACATCATGCAAAATTATATATATAATTATATACAAAATTTCTTTTCATTTGAAATTTTTAAATAAACTACATCACACAGAATGTGTCATAACATACTATAATGAGGCAAGATGACAAAATACACACATAACTGACATATCAATCCACTGATGCACACCCTGCTCACTCTGCTTTCTCTTCTATGCAAATGAGCTGAGCAGCAATGATATGTGATTGATATATGACGTGGCAACCAGTTCAACATATCATGTATTGAAACAATAAACACGCAATAAATTCATAAATAAAATAATACTGAAAGACCTCAAAAATAAGATTAAACAACAGTCCAAATTTGGCAACGTGAATGTTTCTTTTCAATTTTGAAAATATAGAAAATTAGTATTATTAATGTGCAATGTTCCATTATGTCTGTGCTCGTGCTTTTTCTCTTTTAACACAAACCAAGTCATAACTGTCATGTCATGTTTTCCTCTTGTTTCTGTTTCTTATCCCTCTGTTGTAGCCATGTGCCTTTTTTTTGTGCCATGTTCTTTTGTTGTTGTTTTGTTCTGTGTCTCCTCCCTGGTCCTTGTAATGGGGAGCAAGGAGGCGGACGCATGTGCTGAGATAAGTGATATTTATTAAGGGCAAATCCAGGGCTGTGGTCAAGACAGTCCAGGTTCATATAGCCAACACGGACAGATCGGGGGACAGACATGACAAAAACAAGAATCAACACAACAAACGGAGACCGAGACATCAAACAAAGAACGGCAAACACAAGGGGCAAACACAGGGCTTAAGTATACAGGGAAAACGAGGGACAGGTGAAAACAATCAGGGGCAGAGTTACAAAAGGGCAGGACTACAGATACCAAAACAAACGCACATGGACAGGACTGGGAGGGGCCAATTGTGACAGTTCTGCCCCCTTGGTATCTGCTCCACCTGCCTGTAGCCCTGCCCCCTTATTAGTCGCAGGTGTTTCTTGTTTCCCCTTAGTGTATTTATACCCCTATGTTTGTTCAGTCTCCTTGTCTTGCATTGAGACATGTTACTCTGTTGCTTGTTTTCTTTGATCTTGTTGTTTGATTTTGTTCATTATGGTCTGTTCTTCAGACCTCTGCTGATCAGTGTCTGGACTGATTTCAATAAAAGCAGCTTGCACTTGCATCTCGTCACGCCACCTCAAACGTTACAATAAGGCAAAAACAGAAATAGGCCTATACTATGCTAAATCATCCCATCTGAATGGCAACAACAAAATCCAGAGGTTCATAACAACATAAAAATTGAGGGACCTGAAAAACAATTTTAGAGAACAAGTATTTGAGCCCTCTTGGGTTTTGGGGTTTGAAGGCATCCAAAGCCCCTAGCGGGCACCCTAGGCGTAGACCCCACTGTCCTGGTCAGTAATTCATCCCTGCTCTGGACTGCAAATTTGCCTGTGTTTCAGTGTCATGGCCCCAAAATTGCTAGCAGTTATCAAGGACAATGTGACATTACCTGAACAGTGCATGGCAACTGTAGATTTTGAAAAGATATAAATAAAATAGAATAAATAAAACTCCAAGCACACATAGATCTTTACTAGGTCCAACGTATTTAAAAATATGTATTTTTACCAGTTATAGAAAGTATTCGCTCTTCCTTGCCACCTGTTAGCATCATGCAGATTGCATGCCTAAATCATCACACTTGCATCAAACCATGCCAAGTTGTTAAATAATTCCAAATCACCTTGTTTGTGTGGCTTCTGACAGTTGATGTACTGTTAACCATAAAAATAAACTAAAGTATATACAAAAATTCAGTCTAAAGATTGCTGCTGCTCCCAAGGCCATATTAACACAATGGGCTTTAGGTGTAGAAGCCCAGTGGGCCCCCACAAGGATGATTGCGGATGCAATAATAAGAAATGCAACTGGAAATTATGCTTATGTTGACATACATTTTTTTTTTTTGGAAAAAATGCACTTTTGCTGGGAGTTTTGTTTTAGCATCTTTGATTTAAATAAACTAAGTGGAGCTCAGTTCCAGTACTGTAATTTTATGGAAATAAATTGTTCCATGCGATAAACCACGCTAACAAACAAATACTATACAGCTACTCTCTCGTAGCCAGCCCCTTCTAACATTCCATCATGCTTCCTTTTTTGTGTTACATGTTTATTTGATTCAGTGAAGTGGCTCCTCCACATGAACATAGTCCATGAAAAGAGTGCTGATGACACCATATCCTGAAAATGAGCAATATTGTCCCCATATTGTTGGAACTCTTTAAAGAAGTTAAAGAAATAAGTGACAAATTATGCTTAAACAACAAAAATGTGTTCATCATCACTGTTAATTTGATAACATCACTGTTAATTTGATAGAATTTGATGTATGTCATGGTTTTATATATAGTACCATTCAAAGATTTATAATCACAAATATATATAAGAACTTAAACATTGTGAATTACAGTGTTATAAACTAAATAATAATAATAGTGTTATAAACACTATAGTGTTTAAACAATAATAGTGTTATAAACCAAACTAAAAATCTATGGTTTATTTATTCACAATGTAAAGAATGTTGTAAATGATGAGAGGTTTTGACAAGGGCAAAAATAGTAAATGTTATTAAATAATAAACTATTGATCTATTTGATCTATTTATAGTAATTTAAATGTTTGGCAGATTTTGGTTTTAAGGTATTTTTGGATCATTGTTCTGTGGCAGGAGTGATTGCAACATTCGCTTCCAGACTGCAGATATTTAGTGAAATACATCTTACATCTACCCATGCAATGCTTCCTGTATCACTGGTGGCTACTCAACACTAAGAGCATAATAGACTCACCCTCTTGCCTATCAGTTGGCACGGTGTTCTTTTCATCAAAAGCTGCTCCTCTTTTTCTCTAAAGTTATTTGTGGTAATTGTGGACAAAAACATACATTTTATTTCATCAGTCCACAGCACCAAAATGCATCTGGCTTATCTAGATGCTGTATTCCATACTTCACACATTGACTTTTGTGATGAGGTCACAGGTAAGGTTTCCCTCTGATGACTCTTCTGTGCAGATAATGTGTGAGCAAGCTATGCGTTCCTGCAGGTCCTGTGCTGTCATGTGGAGGTTTTGCTTTGACTTTCTTGCCAGTATACGAATAGTTCTATATGAGAGTTTTCTAGAGTCATCTAGAACACGCTCTTAACTGCCATTTCTTAATGACATTTCAGACAGTGGAAATTGCAAGTTGGAAGTGCTTTGATTATTTTTATAGCCTTCCTCTGCTTCATAGGCATCAGTGAACTTTATTTTCATATCCTCAGCAGCTGCTCAGAGTAACCCATGGTTGTCTAGTGTTACAGTTTGAAGGATCAGCGAATTTATTACGCCAATGACAATTCTTGACCTGCCTAACCAATTCTGACATGTTATTTAAGGCTTAGTTAATTAATTTGTAAGACATAACAACTGCAAGAGTGTCCAAATATTTGCACACCACAATCATATTTTTCCTACTTTAAGAATTAATACAATCTAAAATAACTGTGTCTTAACATGCATAGGTTGTGTTTATTTCTTTTCAGCTAAAAAATTAACAAAATATGTAATTTGGCTGGAGTACCCATTTTTCATTGCGTGGTGCTAATGATTGACTATAAGCTTCCATTCCTACAATTCCTAGATGCATTAGATTTGTAGCTCGACTAAAGAAGCAAACTTGGTATACTATACTTGGTATTGGATGACTGAAAAGGGGAAAAGTGTGTAAATGATGCCTGGCTTTAAGAATCAGATCAGTGTATGTGTTGGAAGGCCCAGAGCTGTTGTGCAGAGGTGTAGCCAAGGGGTGGCAAGATGACTGGTGCCATGCTGGAATGAAGCATGGCCACTCTCCTAAACACCCCGGCTATGGAAGGTGACACCATCATCAGCCATCATCAGTCAGCTGTCACAAATAAAGCATCAATTATGGTTTATGGTGAAAATCTGCTTTTGGTGCCAATCAGTTAGTTGTTGCGATAGGCTGATTTGCTCAGCAAACAGTCAAATGAATATTTACTGGCCACCAGGCCACCAGTTTATTCAAATTATTCAAATTCAAATGTGTCTGTTAGGGTGGAAAGTCTTGAGCTCTTACAGTTTGCACAGTGTTGCCATTTTTCCTGGATTGTCCTGAATCTAGGTCCTCTATCCAGAGATAGAGGAATTCCATTATAGGATGCTAAACATCCCAGAATCTAGACGTTATCTTATGTTAGCATTGCTTATGAAGTTTAAGCTGATTCTGGCCTGCCTTTATTCAGTCAAACTATTGGTTGATGTTGTTGATCATTCATTTTTATGGCCGTTTCTCATTTCCATATGGCCAAATTGGCTGATTTCTATTTGCCTGTGTGCTTTAAATGAACACACTAAACTCTACAGCACATTTTCAAAACTGTCTGTTAGCCAAAGTCACAATATAACAACATTATTTGCAATTTTCATACAATAAAAACTTAATGAAGTGCTACATTATAAGCAAGAGATTGAGTGCGATTTATATTTAAGTTTTTTTTTCTATGTTTTAAACTAAGGAAATAACATTTGCAGACATTTTCTTGACGGTTGATCAAACTTTTGTGTACGATTATAGGTGTAGCAGCAGCACTCTAATGCAGAGCAAGTGCCCTTACCTGATGTTATTTACTCCACAAAACTGCAGCGCACATCCGCCAAAGTTAAAATAATAAATCATCCGATTGCCAGTTGTGTGTTTGGAGCAAAAATCTGCTGATTCTGACTGTACATGTCTAAGTACTATTAAATTACCCTCTGTGCAGGGACATTTCTTCAGAAAGGTTTCAAGAGTTTAAGCACTAGACAGCACCATGGTACAATAACTGAGATTAGGTTCTGTACCTGAACTGGCACCTGTCTTTCATCATAAGCACAGCCTACCTTTCCACTGAATTGAGTCAGCATTGCAAACACATGATAACTTTTAGAAAATGGCAGTTGGGCATCAGGATGGGCGCTGAACCCCAGGCCAAAACTCCTTAGGTTATCGATATGGTGTTCGGGAACTTTACAGCGCGCTGCTCACAGTTCTGGAGGAATAGTGCACTTTCAGTAGTAAACAGCTCTGTTTGTGTGTGTGAATAGGTGTGTGCGGAATGTGTTTATTCTTTAGTAGCCTGGGTGAGGGAGAGTCTGTGTGCAAGTGTGTTTATGGCTAAAAGCCAGTGAAAGAGTGGACGAGTTTTTCTCTCCCAAACGAGGAGTTTGATGAGGAGCGAGAGCAGTGTTGAGTCAGCGTTGGACTGGCGGACACTGCCTGTCATATCTGCCCGTTTGCGTCACATGACTGGCCTGCTCATTAAGACTAAAATAGACGGATTTGGTCTTGGGGTTATTTTTAACCAAGTTAAAACGTTGACTTGCGATCACTGTACCGCCAAAAGACTTTTGGAACCTCTCTCTCGCTCTGTTCGAAGCTACAATTAGGCGAGAAAATGGAAGGAAAAAACAGGGTTTGCTCACGTTTGAAACATTTGCCTAACTTGTCAATGCTGTAAGTCATTTTAAAGGATCAATAAAGTTAGCCAAGATATCACTGGGGAGTTTTTTTTTATGGCGTCGACCAGTTAAGGCAGTGGAAAGATCAAAGAAAGAGAGAGCGCGAAACAGAGGGAGTAAAACAAAAGAAAAAAGAGGAAGAAAGAAAGAAAGAAAAATAGGGAAAATATCGGGTTGTGAAAAGTCCACCCACAGCTGCCTCTTTAAAAAACTTCATTCTGTTTCCCGGCCCTGGCTGTGTGTGTGCGTGCGTGCTTGTGTGTGTGTGTGTGTGTGCGTGCGTGTGTGTGTGTGTGTGTGTGTGGCTCCGTCGGCTTTGTCCCTCAAAGAGCTTTTTTTCTTCCTTTTGCTTTTTTTCTCCTCTCTTTTTTTCCTGGAGAGAGAGGCTGGCGCCAGCAGTCTGGAACAGGGCTGACAGGATTTGAATTATAGAAGTCGAGCGGGAGGGGAGGGAGGGGGAAGAGAGAGAACGAACGAGGGAGAGAGGGGGAGAGAGAGAAGGCGAGAAGGAGGGGGGGGAGAGAGGGATTCGGTTTATGTGTGTCAGTTGGTGTGTGTATGTGTGTGGGTGATTGAGTGGAGCAGAGAAAGGGTTGTTATTTCAAAGGCACCAAGCCACACAGGCGAATCGTGGCGGCTATCTCGCTCTACACTTTACCAACCAAGATATAAAGACCCAACAGTGTAATTTCAATCATTGCTCAAGCCAACATAATCGAGCTAGCCTTAGTAATAACGGGGCTCGGACTAGCAAGAGCAAGTTTATTTTTATTCCCCGACTGTAGTTCACGCACTTTTCCAGCATTCGAGAACAATTTCCAATGTTGTGGATTAAGCTTTTGTTTCTCTGGTTTGAGCGGCGCTTATTCCATTATAAATACACTGTCTTTATATTTATATTTGTCATTATAAATACACTCTTCGATTCAGTCGTCATTGTGTGCGTAACTTACTTTTCCTCTTTGTGGCAAAGCGGCTTCCCAAAGTACGCTCAAAAGCAGGAGCGGTTCTAGTACTAGTTCTTTATCTATCAGCTTGAGAGACACCTGGAACCATCATTATGTCTGCGTTGAATTATGCAATTGGTCATTTTATTACACTCTAAAGTGTCTACTTTAGCTAATTAGCTATCTTGCTAGCTGGTTATCTAGTTAGCACACTAGTTAGTGAAGAAATACTGGTCAGACAGTTTATGCTGGTCTAGTACTAGTTTAATTGGTCACCCAGCACCCATCATGCCAGTTAACAAGCATAGCTACTAGCATCCAAAACACAACATATAGCTGTCATTGGAAGAAATCCTCGTACCCCCATTTTTGTCATTCGCATGTCCATTTTTCAATTTTTGATCTGTTCTCGAAAGTACCTGTTTCCCTTTACATTGTGTGTAAATTTCATGAAGAGTTGACAAGATTCTGGTTCCAGTGACTTCCATTAAAAGTAGAGTATGTTTTTTGCTTCTCCAGGAAACTTGTCATTCTGGAGGTTTTCTTCTGACAGCAGCAATATGGTGGTGACCAGCTGCTGGTCAATTTGTGATTGTATACTTATCATTTTATCTGCCCAGTATAAAAACATAAGCAAATTAACTCATCAACATACCATCTAGGTTCCATTCTGATGTGCTTGTTGATCAAATAATAATGCTGGATGACCTTTCACCTATACGAGTGAAAAATTCTAATGCTGGCCCAACAGCATTTTCCAGGCTTTGAAAATTCGTGGGTATTTTCAAGGAAGTACTTGGATGCTTGTTCTCAAAATCACCTTTAAAAAAATCACCTCTAAAATGTTTTATCTATGTTTGATCTATAGTTAACTGTAATTTTAGGTTTTGTTACTGCACTTTAAAATGTAGCTTGTGGGCAGTAATGATGACTAATAGGCTGAAGCCCAGCTGCTCAGCTGCATGTTGCAATGATAGAATCTGCGATCGAACCATCTTTTTCAAGTACAGCTTTTATAAATCACATGTATAGTGTTTGAGTCACATATGTAGACTCGGGACGATTGGAATTCAAGCTGAAACCGTGATCGCTTACACTCCGTGGAATGCGGATCTCGGTCCGCAGCCTACAGTGTTGCTGGCTAGAATGAACCTCAAATCCAAGTAGGACTCCTCTTCCTGGGAGCGCCCACGACAGCAGCAACATTGATTACTCTCCTCTATCATCGCAGAACTCACCACAACACACAGCTTTGAGGCTCCGAGCCTCCAGCTTTAGTGTTGCCCTCACCAGGGGATATCGCTATAGCTACATATTGAAGATGATTCACCAAACTTCTTGTGTGTCCGTGATATTCCAGCCACTTTTTCACAAATTCAAGTTTTCACATATCTGATTTGTGATTTGTCTTTACTCTGTTACCTTAATTGCCACTTGAAAGCCATTCACTCAACTAAACCAGTTATTATTTTATATATTTTTAACAGTTTCCATATGTTAACAGTAACTGTTCAAAATAGGGATGCAACAAAACTTTGGACAAAATTGTTAAAAATGGGCACTTTTGATTTTTTTTTTATTGGAAAAATGGCTGAAGATTTGGCAAAAAAGATGAACTAGGATGGCAAAAATATAACACTTAACAAATCATTTGAATGTTAATGAAAACGAGAGACAGTGAAAACATTGGGCCTCATTCACCAACTGTTCTTAAGAAGAAGCTTACATAGTTTTCACGAAGTTTTCTGACATTGACCAATGATTGCTTATTTGGGATTTGTTCTTAGGTAAGAATTGTATCTACACACACTCTGGCACAATGATGCAAACAATTCAATACACATTGTGTAGCCTACATACTGTAATTTTACAGTATGTTTATTTTATTTTAACTGTTGTTTATGTTCAGCTCAGTAATGCTCTATAGCAGATTTTATCGATAATAAAACTATGCCTTTCTTTGTACATTTACATATAGTATGTTTATTCAAGCATATAAGTAAAATTAATTTCAGCGAATTGCTAATTTAAAGGCCTTTGCTGTATTTAAGGCTATGACTTTTGTGACATTTGTGCTAAATTGTCATTGGCTTCAGCTGCAAGTATTACCAAACACAGAGAAGAACACCCTGGAGTACCCTTAGGTTCTCTTGGTACCAGTCTTCAGCAGGTACCAAAAAACATAAATCTGGAATCTTCAGCACAGGACCGATGGCCGCACAATTCCCATTTTCTTGTGCCAAAGGTTTTGTTACTTGTGCAATGGAAAAACACTCTAAACTGCACAATTGTGGATTTTTAATTGCGTACAACTAAAATAAAATGCTCAGCGTAGCCAAGGTAGGACGTGCTCTTGTCTTTATGGAGGCACCTAGGTCCTTCCTTCATTTCTCCTCATACTGAAATTGTTTCAGGCTGCCAAAGGCATTCCAAACCTTAGCATCTGTTTTTTACCCCCCTGCTTATCACCCACAGTGCACTGGAGCCTCAGATACATTTGAAGGGTAAACTTATGTAAGCATTTCATCGCTGTACAGAAACCATGTGAAATGGTTACTTTACATAATATAGATTTTTAACTTTAAATTGAGTGTACTTAAAATTAATTTTAAATAAACAGTGTAATAAGCAACTGAATTTTGAGTATAATTTTAATCGTTAGTACTAGAATGTAGTAGCCATGCTAAAGCATAGCATTTGGTGCAGCTTTTATAGAGCAGATGTGCCTTTAAAGCTTGCAGTCTCTATCCAGCGATATGAAACTCTATTTTTGATCATGCTGGAACTGAAGTAAGTCTACTTCACTTCCAGTTGAAGCATGGCCGTCAGAGACTGCGGCTGAGAAACAGCCGCGTGTGCGCGTGTTTGTGTGAATATGTGTATGAGAGATGCAGAACGAAGCAAAAGAAGGAGGGAGGCAGCGAGAGAGAGAGAGAGAGAGAGAGAGGGAGAGAGGGAGAGCGAGAGAACAGCCTGTGCTGAGGATGGAAAAAGCACAGAGTGTTTCAGTGTGAAACGCCCTAGACCAGAAGTGATTCCAAATGTTGGGCTTCGACCGAACTCAACCAGAGAGAGAGAGAGAGAGAGAGAGAGAGAGAGAGAGAGGGCGAGGGAGAGAGCAAGTAAGGAGAAGAAGATTGCATCCAGAGAAGTATGAGCAGTTTTGCTAGCAAGCAGATAGAGAGGGTAATGGAGAGTGCGAGTGAAGCATAAGACAAGTAGATTGAGAGGGCCATGCTGAAATAAGGGAGAAAGCCTTTCACAACTGTCCTGTGTTTGCTTTCTATTTGTCAGTTTGAATTTCTCTCCACTCTATACATGCTTATCTTTTCCTCTTTTTCCACTCCACTGCACCATTTGCAATGAATATATGTAAATGCAGCTGTGATGTCCGTGGTTCTCATATTATTATAGACTGAATTATAGACTAACAGAAGGAGATCAAAAAAGAAGAGAATGCTTGTAACCTGTTGTATTCTAATGTACAAAAGCTGTTATGCAGATGGTGAAAAAGACTGACCAGTACAAAAGAAAGAGAGAGAAACTAAAGGCCAGTGAGGTTTTGCCTATTGCCTCTGCTGCTTCAGTTCAGTTTAATGAGGATCTACCAAGGCAAGCGGTCAGCTGAGACTAGTCCAGTTCAGCTCTGGGGTTAAGGTCAGTCTACTGTGATCACGTATGTGAAACAAGAGGAATGAGATTCATATGAACCCTGGCGCACACACATACATGTACACACTAGGTGTTATTTTGTTAGCACATATGGTAGGTCAGTACAAAAGCCAAACATTTAAACTGCGAAATGTATGTAGTTGTATATGCAGTGTACTGTCCAAGATTTCCAACCAATGATTTTCATTTGGGTTTAATTAGCAATCTGTATGGTGCTGTAAAGCTGTTGAAATCATTGTTAAATGTATATGTAATTGTGTGAAAAGAAATGACCAAGGAAAATGAATGTGGAACAAGGACCAGTTAAGGACCAGTTATTTTCTAGCTCCTGTGAGAAACATGTAATTTAAAACAACATTTGTAAAATTGTGTTACCAGGCCTTACATGAGTCAGACCTCAATCATCTTTATGTCATCCAGAAATATCTTTTGGCAGTGCAAAAATAAGTGGCAACAATTGGGGTCCAAGCACATTGAGGCAGTAAACTTAAAAGGACATATGCATGTTTAAAGACTGAATTCCAGAAGGTTGAGGCATAACTTCTTGCACTAGTTTGACAACTGCAGAAAACAATATAATAAGACAGAAAATAAATACCTTAAGTTTGGATTCACTAAAGCTGAGTGAACAAAAGATCATTAAAAATGGCCCCAATCACCGACCATTCTTAAGAACAAATTTCGTCTTAGAACCCACTTATGTAGTTTTTATGAAGATTCTGAAATTCACTGATGTTTTCTTATTTAGGATTAGTTCTTAGGTAAGAACAGAACAGCACAAAAGTGTGAACAATTCTGCAGTTTAAGAACTTATAATGAATCTGATGTAGACATTTCTCAGAATCATTCTCAACAATAAATTTAAACAAGAAAAAAATTAGGAGGATATTGCTGAAGGAGGCCCATTCTACAAAACCAAAACCATTGTAGAAAACAATGGTAGTTCATAATTTTTAATGGCCAATTAATATCATGTTCTATTTTGATGAGAAGTTGGAATCATTTTGAGTGTATAAGAGCTGTCAACTAGGTAGCCACTTGATATCTGCAACTTTATGTTATACTGGCTAAAGTTATTTGTTTGGGTTAATTTGCCATGCTACCATGGTAGCAGTAGTATTGCCTGCTATAGTGAGGTATACGATGTTGAAGCATTAGATTCCTTCAGAGCCAAATCTACTTTCTGAAGGGTTAAAAGTTCGTCACAGTGATGTGAAACAAGACACTACACACAACCCCCTGCTGTCATTTTATAGCCCCTCCCTTGCAAGCACACAAAGCCAAAGAGTATGAATAAGAAACACTGACATATCAAGAAAGTATAATCTATGGCCACACAGTTTATATTATCCACAGTGCCTGAATAAAATCTCTGGCAATTTGTTTATTATCTTGCTTGTAACGAAAACAAAAAAATAAGCAATTTAAAGCATCTGCATCTTTCTGTATCAAATTGTAATTGTTTGCAAAAGATGGCATAACTGGAACACATGTCCATAAACAGTTATGTAGAACAGTTTTTATGTCATCAAAATTACAATTATGAATTAGTTTAACATTGAGTTTAAAAGTCTTTTGAGAACACTTTTTATGTGCATCAGAGGACAGTTTGCATCCTATCTACTATTTCCAATGTACTTAATTATGGTAGACCTAGCCTCTCTCATTTGCATGTCAATATGAATACAAACCAGCTTAAATGAGATGTAATGAATGATTAATAATAAGTGTTTGCGAGTTGTGGCTTGTCTTAAGATTTCTCTTGTGCAATATCCTGAGAAATCGCTTTGGCTCAATAGAATTCTTACAAATTCTTTGTGTGGTGAGATGGGACTCTATATATGTTGCAAACACTTAACACATATTTCTTTTAGAATATAGCCTTTATGTGAAGTTCTGTTCCACCATACACAACATTTTCTCATACTGAAGCAACTCAGTAATATGACAAATTACATACATAATTGGTTTGAAATCTTATGAACAAAATGCATCTTACTCAAAAACTACATTTTTTAACATACATTTTCAAAATTTAGTTTCTTGACCTTTTGTCCTTATTACAACTTTCATTAATTTAGGGAGGCTTTCTTTTAGTTTTCCAATGAAATCTCAAGGTAGAGGTTTTTCCACCTCTAAAGTTCAGTTGTAGAAGTTGGTTGCATTCTCTGCTTCTCACCATCAAAGTAATTCTGAACACATTCAGCAATGTTGAGGTCTCAGCTCTGGGGTGCCCAGTCCATTGTTCTGATGACATCAGCAACTTCATTGTTTGGCTTGCAAATCTTGTTCTCTTTTTTTATCTATTTTCTTTTCTCAGTAACAGTTTCTTAACAGATCACTACACATCCTTTCAGATCTTCCCAGAGAGACATTTGTGCTTCAGATTTTAAATAATTATAGAGTTTGATTTTCTTGTATCTATCAAAGATAAAAGCTTTAAGTATTTTTTGCACGATTTAAGGTCTTGCACGGTTGTTAATTATGCCATTTTCTCTATTTCTTTTAATCATTTTTTTGAACTCCACTTTTGGAAAATTATATTTTTTCACTTATTTACCTTTGACTTTCTCCTTCCTACTGCAAGTGAATTATCTTATATCTACTCTCAGAAATATTTTCTTTAGCTATTTTAGATGCATTTAAAGAAATTTGCATGGTAACTTTGGTAATTGCTTGTGTTGGGAGGACACAGCTCAGTGGCTTAAAACTTGTTGATTTTAAGATGGGAAGCATTGAAAAATTAATGTGGCAGTAGGCTATGCAAAATTAAAGAGTGGACAAATTAAAAAGTAATAGATCTGTTATTAAACTTCAAATATATATTACATTTATGTTAAATATATGTTTCCTGCTTTTTTCTGAACCTGAAAAATGAATAACTCAGTTTGACTTAAATCAGCTTTATGCTGAACCCTAAGGAAATCAACAGTAAACACATAAGGTTGATTTTAAAATTCCACTGACTGCACTGGAAATTTTTTGATGAAATTTGACCACTCATCACAGAAGGGACAGGACCATCATGTGAGGATAATTTTCCATGGCTCCACTAGGCAAATCATTGATCCTCTCATCAGTAATTGGCAGCTACATTGGCCTCTTGGCACATGTCTTTAATTGCTACTTGCCTAGAAAGACAGCAGAGAGAGGGCAGGTCAAATTAAGATTACCTTGAGTCAGGAACACTATGGCTTACAGCAGAGGGAAGGGCCTGAAGTGTAAAGGCATGAGCTGAAAATGCTTATGTGCGACGGAACATGACAGTGGTCATGGACACAACAGGCCTTAAGGTAACAACATCAGATAATGAAACACCACAAATGTTTAGTGCTTAGTGGTTTTACAAATGTGCTAGAAACAACTGAGAAAAAGTAATACAGGAGTATGAAGAAATGAATCAATAACTGTTTTATAACATTTATGCCAAATTATACAGAGACTGACCTGAGGATATTGGATTAGAATGCAATGAGCTTTATAAATTGATAAATACTTGAAAAGCAGTATATGAACATTATAATATTACATTATGTTCAATAATGGATTGTTGTAAATTTACTGCCAGATTTACTCAGCAGTTTAACTTGTTATAAGATGTATGCCTGATTTTGCATAAATAAATCTCATTGTAATGAAATAGTATGTAATAGTATGAATAGTATAGTATAGTTGGAGTTGGACACTGTATAGATGTATACTTCTGTTGGGAAGGTTTTCCAGTCATTTCGGAGAGAGACACCAACTCATTTGAGCAATTGAGGAAATAGTAAAAAGGCCAGTCTTGTGTTTATAAACTTGATGCAAGTCTTTGGGAAGCACTTGCAATGACAATTTATGTAGTTAGTGTTTGACAACATTTTGGAGTTGCAATGTTAACACACACACATCCACACACAGAAAATGACACTTAAAAGTGTAATATTAATGTTAATAAGAATATGATAATGATAAACCACCAACAATGTTGTGTATCAAATAGCATAACAAGCTGGCTAAATCCTTAAAATTATTGTGATACCATGACAGGTAAAACATATCTAGTCAGAAATCTATGTAGGTACAGTGTGATTTGAAAAGATTCATCTGATTTCGAAGTGCCATATTTTTACAACCATGAGGCGCCTAGGAACTAATCACATACCAATTGAAACAGGGGATCATAGAGTTTCTGACTGTCACCGGAAGATGGCTCCCTTCAGTCTGCGAGGAGATAGCGACCCCTGAGCAGAAAGCGTTTTGCATACTCCACTTCAATATGAGTGGATCCGTCATAACTGTGCAACGTTATTTTCGTTGGCAGTGAACCTCCAACAGCTCAGAGCATTCGTCATTGGTTCCATAACACTGGATGATCTCCAAAATCACATTGAAAGAGCCTTGAGTACAGTGACACCCGACATGCTGCAAATTAATAGATATCATGCTGTAGAGTTACCATAGAGGACTTGTTAACTTATTTTAACTTAGAAACTCAATGAAACATGTCTTTTACCAGTTAATCCAAAACTTATCTAAACTATAAACATGCATTATTAATTTTGGAATGCATAACAAAGCTAGTCATATTATATAGTTATATAAATCTCATTTGCAAGCCCAGGAAAAAGTCAGTTATTTGTAAGATGGTAAACATTTTAATCTAGATATTACAATAATAATTTGTCAAAAATTTGGAACACTCATTTGTCACAGTAATTTGGCTGTGGCTATTTCTTAGTGGAGAGGTTGGTAACTCAAATGTTAAGAAGAGACATTTTGTCTTATCTTTCAATAAAAATCGAGATACCTTGGGAGCCACAATATTTTATGTTCATTATTTTATGTCCATCATCTAAGAATGATACCATATAGCGTTACTATAAGCGAAAACAAAGAGTTATTTTGCTCTGCTTTAAGCTTTAGCTCAGCTATAGTCACTTTTCTCGCATCTCTGGCAGGAAACCTTTGGAGTCGTTTCTTGAAAATGTCTCTCAGGGTTCAACTTTTTACAAGGCTTAAGCTAGCTTCTCATTTGCCAGCTGCAACAGAGCAGTAAAAGAGCCGCATGAGGCTCTGGAGCCACGTATCGCTGACCCCTCCTGTCTTTGTTGCTAATAGAGGCAAAGAGTTGGCAAACTAGAACTTCTGTTTAAAAACATTGGAGGCTTGCAAGCTAGACTTCTTCCTGTCATCACTTTGGAGTGTTTATTGCTTGAATGTGTCCAAGAACCACCTATTATGACAATAAACAGTTGTACAAAAAAACTAACTACAGCCAGGACAACAAGAAAAACAGACCCGCAGGGAACACATCAGTATGTGTCTCCAAATACATGAGTAAATCTTGCTTAGATGCTACTAAATGACATGACTTTTTGAAGACTTTTAAAGACATAATGCCATTAACTTCAAAACCTTTTTTTCAATCCAGTGACTGTATCTTGATCAGTCATGGCATGTAAAGTAGGCACATTCTTTGCAAAGTTAATTTTCTGTCAGACAGATAAAACCCACTGCACAGAAGTGCGTTCACATGGACATGAAGAAGGTCAATCAGAATAAAACTGACAAAATCCTGATAGCTGCATCCAGCATAGCGTACCAAAGGTATCAGATGCTCCATTTTGACATAATAGATGACAGCCAACCAGACAGGAAAGTCTTATTTAAATAAATTTATCAGTAGTTATTAGCATGTAACAATCTCTTACATCTTGACCTTTAATGAACAGGGAGTATATTCTAGTCGAGTGTATGCTAGTTTACGGCAAGTGCAAATGGTCCAGTTTGAAGGGCAAAATCATGAACGCAAAGCACTTCTTAACTGAAAAGCATTGGTGGAGCACACATTCCACACTCCACCAATGCTTTTCCTCCTAAATAGGTTGTACTAAATAAGCATGAATGTTTACAGTATTCGAAGATCGTTTCAGATCTCGTTACCGAAGAAGCCGTTCAGTATAGCACTAGTTCTCCCTCTAGTGGACAAAAACACGTTTGGGCACCTTTAATGTTTAAAACTGCACTGAATATGATTCGTTTCATGACAACATTAGATGTTTTAAGGCAGTCATGCTAGATCATTAGTCCTAGAAGTTTCGCAATATAAAGAGGAACTTTAAGACCCAGAAAACTGGAAACAGCTTTTAACCTAATGGAAAAATTATCAAGCTGAGAGTTGACAACCAAAGGTTATGTTGTTTATATTTTTTGGTTTGTTTCAGTACCTTTTTAGATGTTATTTTAAAAAATATGTATAAGAATACTTTTGTGTGACAGGGAACAAGAATGTATTTTTGTGTGTGTGTGTGTGTGTGTGTGTGTGTGTGTGTGTGTGTGTGTGTGTGTGTGTGTGCGTGCGTGCGTGTGTGTGTGTGTGTGTGCGTACATCCATTTCTGCCTGTGTGTGTGTGTGTGTGTGTGTGTGTGTGTGTGTGTGCGTGTGTGTGTGCGTGTGTGTGTGTGCGTGTGTGTGTGTGAGTGTGTGGACGTGCGGAGAGCAGAGACTCTGGGAAAAGGAGTGAGAGAGAGAGAGAGCATTCTTTCCCGCTGAAGTCACCCTGTCTGTGGCGATGGGAGAGCAGTGCTGTCTACACACACACACACAGTCGTCTCTGTGTGTCAGTGTCGGAGAGAGTGGGTGGGAGTACACCACCGCAGGGGTTTTAGAGTGGTAGGGGGGGTAAGGAGGGTGGTTGGAGAGAGACAGAAGGGGGAGAGAGGGAGAGAGAGAGAGAGAGAGAGAGAGAGAGAGAGCGCGAGAGAGAGAGAGAGAGAGAGAGAAACACTAAAAAGAAAGAAACGAGAATGTAAAGCAAGAGAAAGTGGTAGGGAGAGAGATGGAATGAGAGAGAGAGAGAGAGAGAGAGAGAGAGAGAGAGAGAGAGAGGGAGGCTAAAAAGGGTGCAGGTGAGAAATAGACTGAGAGAAAATAAGATGGACATGGACGAGAGCAAGACCCAGAGAGAGAGAGAGAGAGAGAGAGAGAGTAAAGCTGACCACAGCTTCGTAAAAAGAAAACGAGGGAGAGCAGAAAAAAGGAGGCAGCAAAACGGAGTGTGATAGAGGGGAAATGAGAAAGGACAAATAGAGACAGAGGGTGCATAATGTAGAGCTCTATAATGTTTACTGGATGTTAAGGTGTAAGTGGACTAAATATAGTAACAGTTGCAGGTACACTCAAATTGTTTAATGGAAGAGTCCATGTCTGTAGAGAAACATATGGCCCTTCATTCAGAGTCTTCATGCTAACAAGGCTTTTTTGCATGATTTTTTTCTTTATTTTTCAGAATCACAGCTATGATGTTGTTCACGATACTAGACTCCCTCTCATGCTCTATTGCTTAAATGAAACACGATGTTAGGGAAAATAACAAAGCTACCTTTGACATTGTGTCACTATTTTATGATGGACGGCCCAATGAACTTTGAGCAAAATCTTGCTGCATGCATATTTGCATACTTTAACCTCTTTCTGCAGCCCCCCCCTAAGGGTCATTCTGCCAACTGAATGGAAATCAACCCACATATTTTTAATTGATACTAATCAAATAGACTGCTTTACTCACAACTCTGTTATCAGATCAACTATGACACTGTGGGCACTCTGAATGAAAAATGTTGTGAGCTGCTTGTGAGCAATGAGGGGTGAAATGAAAGGGGTGACAACCTCCTGCTGTCAAATAATTTTCAATTTGGAAACTGGATTTTATGGCTTCTGTGAAAAAGGATTAATGTTAAGAACATTTCTACATTTCTCCCATTATTTCAGAAAACCAAGATTTTTTCACAACAGAGATAATGTGAACTTCTGATATGATAGAGTTAATTGCATCTTTCTAGGGAGGTTTAACTATTGCCTTATCTACGTAAAAGAACACACTGCTGTATACAAGTTAAAGGCATCATTAGGTAGGAGAAGGCTAAAGTTAGTTTGTCCTTGAGGAGAATAACAGCTATTTGCTGTCAAGGTCTGGAATAGAAACACAAACACACATACAAGCACATGAATCTGTTGTTGTCATAGGATGCTTTATTAGGAGACAGTCTTTAAGATAAAATGCAAGCAAATTCCCCCTCTGTAACCGACACATTTGTCAGTTTAGTTTCCTAATCTTGCCCTTTTAAAACTGTTTTCGGAAGTGCTTCAAGCATCAGTCATGTGATCTGCAAGTTTATATTCTCTGGTCCTACTTCCCGGCACTGGAGAGCAGAACTTGGAGAAGCAGGGGTTTTCCAGG
This sequence comes from Pygocentrus nattereri, assembly GCF_015220715.1. Lineage (NCBI taxonomy): Eukaryota > Metazoa > Chordata > Actinopteri > Characiformes > Serrasalmidae > Pygocentrus > Pygocentrus nattereri. The sequence goes on from NC_051233.1 coordinate 18,623,751, forward strand.
GTTGGACGTTTCTTTCTTTCAGTTTCTACCACCACACAGTACTGAATTGTTCTCTGAACTGGCTGAGTAGACCGCTGGCTCTCTCAGGCCTCCCAAACCTTTGCTTTAGTTTTGCTCAATGTATTGAACATTCATTGCTATTTCAGAGCTACCATACAATAAACAATTACCTAATTTATTTGTGTCACCAACAAATGCATTCTTTTTTAGCAAATGTTGAACAAGCTTTATAGAACTGCCATATTCCACCTATTGAGAAATTGCAAGTTATTTGTGTCAAAAAAGGGCAGAATGTAAATTAACTGTATTTTGTGTTTGTACAGGAGTACAAGAGATTTTCTATTTGGATCTATTATGATTGGTTGTCTTATTAGGCAAAAATATTATTTTTGTCAATATTTGAAACAAACAGACAAAAGTCAGAACGCCCAAACCTGTCAATCTTCTTCTTCTTTCGGCTGCTCCCTTTAGGGGTCGCCACAGCGGATCATCTGCCTCCATCTTGCCCAATCCACTGCCTCCTCTACTTTCACACCAACCATCTCCATGTCAACCTTCACTACATTCACCTTCACAACGCCCAAACCTGTCAATACAGAATCTTAATCAATGTAAACAAGATGTCTTATGTAACTATGTAATTAATTGTGTAATTACATTTGCATTGTATAATAAACTAACAGTAATAACCGCTAAATTTAAAGGTGAGCTAGATGTTTTCTTCTTTTGTTTTCAGGAGATTATGCCTGCAGCCTTGTTTTCAGAAAGTACAACCCCAATTCCAAAAAAGTTGGGATGCTGTGTAAAATGTAAAATTATGTAGATAAAAACAATGATTTGAAAATCTCATAGACCCATATTTTACTCACAACAGAACACAGATGCTGAAAGTGGGACATTTTACCATTTCATGAACAAAACTCACTAAGAACTTAATGGCAGCAACCAGGGTTGGGATAGCTACTAAAAATGAGTAGTGAGCTACTTGATAGCTACTTTCCCAAATTTTGTAGCTAGCTACAATTTAGCTACTTTTCCAGAAAGAGTAGTGGCTACTTTATAGCTGCTTTTTAAAAAGTAGTGCCTTACTTTTTAGCTACTTTCAAAACGCGACTGTCAGAATCTTTGTGAATCTCCAACTGACATACCAAACAAGGCCAACTGATAGTGTGAACAAGACACTGCAATTAATCACGTGCCAGAAAGAAACACACAACTGAAAAATAAATGTACAAAAAGATCACCAAAACGTGTAACCAACAATCAAACTTACACACCTAAAGGCGTATTATTCAACAAAAATTAAGACTAAAGGAAAGGTCAATCATTCCAGATTTTTCCTAACAAAAATCAACAAAAATAATCAAACACAAACCAGAGAATTTTGTGCAAGGCGTTGTCAACTGTTGCAATAAAACTGCTACAATTTAAACATTTCAGCAAGATATACCAATCAGGTATAACATTATGACCACCTGCTTGTTTTGATGCTCATTGTCCATTTTATCAGCTCCACTTACTATATAGGTGCACTTTATAGTTCTACAGTTACAGACTGTAGTCCATCTGTTTCTCTGCATACTTTGTTTGCCCCTTTTACCCTGTTCTTCAGTGGTCAGAACCCCCATGGAGAGCAGGTACTATTTGGGTGGTGGATCATTCTCAGCACTGCAGTAACATATTATGTTGGTGTGTTATGCTGGTATGAGTGGATCACGCACATCAGTGCTGCTGGAGTTTTTAAACATCTCCTTGTCACTGCTGGACTGAGAATAGTTCACCAATTAAAAATATCCAGCCAACAGCGTCTTGTGGGCAGCATCCTGTGACCACTGATGAAGGACTAGACAATGATTAGCTCATACTGTAAAGCAAGAGATGTCGTCCCTGGCTTTGCATCTACAGGGTGAACCAACAACGCAGATGCATCTACTAGAGTGGACAGTGAGGGGACACAGTGTTTAAAACTCCAGCAGCACTGCTGTGTCTGATCCACTCATACCAGCACAAAGCACACTAACAAACCACCACCACGTCAGTGTTACTCCAGTGCTGAGAATGATCCACAACCCAAATAGTGCCTGCTCTGTGAGGGTCCATGGGGCTCCTGACCAGTGAAGACCAGGATAAAAGGGGGCTAAAAAGTATGCTGAGAAACAGATGGACTACAGTCTGTAACTGTAGAACTACAAAGTGCACCTGTACAGTAAGTGGAGTTGATAAAATGGACTATAAGTGTAGGAACAAGCAGGCAGTCATAATGTTATGTCTGATTGGTGTGTGTACAGACATTCACATTCAGAGTCTTTATTAAACTTCAGCAACACTTTCGCCTCAAAATCCTCATCAGTGACTCTGCCTGTGTTTGGAGTGAGAATCAGGCCTGAATAATCTCTCCACTGCTGCAGAGCTGCTGCAGCTCCACAGCAGAACTAGATTTCTAGGTAAAATAACATAATAATCCTCCTTTGCTGTAAAATCATTATTTTTTCACAACAAATGGTCTTAAATGCTGGAGTGAATAATTGCTAATTCACCAACCTTTAATGCTGAAGGTGCACAGACTGCTGGACAGACAGCAATGCAGATAACGAAACGGCAAAGAGAAAGAAGACGAACATTGATAATTTGGAGATGAATGGACTTATTTACATTTATAATCACTCTGGTTTGCTGATACGTTTCACGAAACTGAAGTCAGCTTCTCTTTCTCTTGCTTCTCGTTCGAAGTCTCCAGCTCCACCTTAAACGGCACAGCAAGACAATCTGGCTCCTTAGGCGCTATTTGAGGTGGAACGGGACAATTTGAACGAGAAGCTGGAGGATGAGAAGTGACTTCAAACTCATAAAAAGTCAAACATTGAGAGACATTTTACAAGAAACTCACAGAGACGTTTCCCAAGATATGAGAAAAGTGGCTACAGCTGAGCTAAAGGTTAAAGTAGTGCAAATTAAGTCTGAGTTTGTATTCATATTTCTAGCCTGTGCTACAACATCAGCACATACTGAGATATACTTACAGCCAAGACAGTAAAACGTCGTGCCTCCCAAGGTGGTTTGATTTTTGCTGAAAGGACAAAACTGCTCTTCTTAACATTTTGGTTGCGACCCCTGAGTTAAGCCTGCTAGTTAGGGGTGATCAGTGTGTGGGGTGCGCGTGCCCGTTTGCTCGAACTGTCTATGGCTCAGTCATTACTACACAGTCATCACCAGCCCAGTGAACAATTGCCATTCTGTGGTTAATTTTTCCCGGATTGTCTGAAGCCTGTAGCGAAATTGTAGCAAAAATTTTGCTATGGCTACACAAAAATTTGTAGGTTCTACAGCTACTAGCTACATTTCATAAAACTGTAGCGGCTACAGCTACCAGCTACTAAAATTTGCAGTTAGCTACAAAAAAAGTAGCACGCAACTTTGCAACTCCACCATCCCTGGCAGCAACGCATCTCAAAAGTTGGATGGGGCCAAGTCTGCCATTGTGTAGCGTCTTCTTTTAACAACAGTCTGTAAACATCTGGGAAGTGACGAGAACTATTGCTTGTGTTTAGGGAGAGGAATGTTGTCCCATTCTTGTCTGATGTAGGATGCTAGTTGCTCAGTCCTGGGTCTTATTGGCCAGATTTTCTCATTTCATCATGCAGCAAATGTTTTCTATTGGTGAAAGGTCTGGACTGCAGACAGGCCAGTTCAGCACCCAAACTCTTCTGCGAAGCCATGCTGTTCTGATGGTTGCAGTATGTGGTTTAACATTGTCTTGTTGAAATATGCAAGGCCTTCCCTGTAAGAGACATTGCCTGGATGGCAGCATATGATGTTCTAAAACCTCTATATACTTTTTTACCAGATATGTAAGCTGCCCACACCATTGTTACTGACGCAACCCCATCCATCAGAGATGCAGACTTTTGAACTGTGCACTGGTAACAAGCTAGTGCAATGCGGAGCGATAGGGCGGAAGCATGTGTGGAGGTAAGCAATTTTTATTAGGGGCAAATCCAGGGTCATAGTCGAGACAGTCCAGGTTCATATAGCCAACACGGACAGATTGGGGACAGACATGACATAAACCAGAATAAACAGCAAACAGACATCAAACAAAGACCGGCAAACACAAGGGGCAAACACAGGGCTTAAATACACGGAACAATGAGGGACAGGTGAACACAATCAGGGGCGGAGTAACCAAACGAAAACAAACGCACATGGAGTGGGAGGAGCCAATCGTGACAGCTAGATGGTCCCTCTCCTCTTGAGTCCGCAGGACAGAGCGTTCATGTTTTCCAAAAAGAATGTCAAATTTTGATTCATCTAACCACAGAACAGTTTTCCATTTTGCCTCAGTCTGTTTAAAATGAGCTTTGCACCAGAGAAGATGGTAGCATTTCTGTGTCATGTTGACATATGGCTTCTTCTTTGTGTGATACAGCTTTAACTTACATTTGTGGATTGCACAGTGAACTGTGTTCACACACAGTGATTTGTGGCTGTACCCATGCCATGATTTCCTGTGCAGAATCATTTCTGTTTTTAATGCAGTCCCATCTGAGGGCCCAAAGATCACAACCATCCAATATTGACCATCGGCCTTAAAATTGTTAGATGCAGTTTTTCAGAGACTTGTGAGCCTCTGCCCATCTTTGCTTCAGAGAGACTTTGCCAATCTAAAATGCTCTTTTATACTCAGTCATGTGAATTAGTTGCAAATTGCTTCTGCAGCTGTTTTTTATTAGTACCACTTACATTTCCAGCCTTTTGTTCCCAACTTTTTTGAGATGCATTGCTGCCACCAAGTTCTAAATGAGTTAATGTTTTCCATGTCTGACTTTCAACATCTGATATGTGTTCTATGTTCTATTCTGAATACAATATGGGTCTACGAGATTTGCAAATCATTGCATTCTGTTTTTATTTACATTTATTTACATTTTACACAGCATCCCAACTTTTTTGGAATTGGGGTTGTAAAACCATACTGTACATTTTGACAAACAAAATTATAACCAGTGATCTAGTGAAAATAGAAAGTAAATTAAATGTAAATGTAATTTATTGCATCACAAACAAATTAAAAACTTAATTACATAATCATATTTGAGCATTAACGGTTGTATGCAAAAGTTACATGATTTTCTAAGTGAAAATAAGTGTATATGCACTGCAGAGAAGAACACTGCACATTTTATTCCACAATTACTGTGGATCCACTGAATTTAACATGTTGGACAGAAATTATGAAATATAAAATGTGATCTGTGCAAAACATATGGCACATTTTACACAATATATGTTATATTATTTTGATGCACTATAATTGGCAGAAATATGCCATATTTAAATTTACTCCCTGTAGAAAATTTGTTAACTTATTTCTACTTAGGAAATCAACGAAACATATTATTTGACTGGGGCTGTTTAAACTTTTGCACATGACTCTAAGTACATAATGTAATAATCGTGTAATAATCTGAGTATTTTTCTTTGTGTTCAAAACTTTTTTCTCTCTACACTTACTATGAAATACCGAAGCATAAAAATATCTTTTATTTTGACAACCCTGATCCTTTTTCTCCTGCCCTACAGTTTAGAAAGGTTCTTGTCTTCCAAAAAAGGGGGGAATGTGGAGGAGCGGATAGCAAGAGCTGTTCTGTTCTTCTAAACATAGCCAAAAGAAAAGAGAACGGGTTGATGATAAGGCCTTCCAATGACCCCACCTTTGCTCTTTACTCTCTCTCTCTCTCTCTCTCTCTCTCTCTCTCTCTCTCTCTCTCTCTCTCTCTCTCCCTCCTGCTGTTTGCTGCCAGGACAGCACTGGAGCCCTCAAACGTCAGGCCGCAGTAAGGCGCTCGAGCCCTGTCTATAATTGCTTCGGTCTAGACACTGTCTGGTATGGGAAACAGACACGCACATTGAGTGGAGGGAGGGATGGAGGGAGGGAGGGAGGGAGGGAGGGAGGGAGGGAGGGAGGGAAGGAGAGGGAGTGCAATGAGATTAAAATGAGGTTGCACATAGCCTGTGCCCCTGCACTGGAAGAAAACCTGTCACACTACTGTGACTGGATGATGTATGGTGGTACAAACAGACATGTTTGGTGCGGTTTTGGACTTCTGAGTGGGTCTTTTAGAGTCTTGTTAGGGGGTGTCATTGGGGGTCAATATCATTGTCCTGACTGAGTTTTTTCATTCCTGATCTTCATCCCAGGCATGTAATATTGAGTATCTGCTGATATGAAGTCCAATCTGATATTTATGTATTTTTTGTAGATTTGTCAGAATGCACACTTCAAGAACTCTTAGAAAGCCTAGTTATTGCTGGTGATAACTCTTAGAAAGCCTAGTTATTGCTGGTGATAACAAAACAACATGTGTATTAATATTAATTATTTCTTACTCACAAGTCTAAACTTTTAATCAATACATTTGTGAGTAAAGCGCTATGTTTTATCATGATTTGAATTTGATTAAAAAATTATTATTTTTTGACATTCTTGTTCTGCTGACTGAAAAAAAATATTCTTTGTGTGTTAGCATAGCTTGCTAACTTGTTGCCGCGAAAACAGAACAAAGTTGCAAACTGGAACCTGATGACATGGAACGTAAATCAGATTTGCTTGGAATTTCTGTAAATCATATGGAATTAATTTGGTATTTATGCAATTACATATAAAAGCGAACACACAGCACAGTGTGACAAAATGAAAGTTCTAATGCTTTAAAGATTAAACAGTTAACTCCTCTTAGATGGCTTATTATGGTTATATAGGCTAATATTTGTATCAAATGTGTTACTATAGCACATTTCCACTGAAAACACAGGCTCTCAATACATCTGAAAAAAAAGCAATTTGTGGGACACTAAGTGGCAACTTAGTTTTGAACATTACAAAGCAGCCTGAATCTCAGTAAACTGTGTTCGAAAGAGACGATGTGGCAGTCACTGATGAGAGCCACAAAAGGTGGCATGAGGTCAGCCCCAAGCCCCAAGAACTAACAACAGCTGCAGGAAGTCTGCACCAGGGTCCAACAGTATGCTTCTGGGGCCGCACTGCTACCAAGTTATGAATGGCGTAAAATCAAGTCAAATCAAAACTCAAAAAATAAAAACAAACTCATTATAATATCATGCTGTCCATCAAGGAAAAATGAGCACTCAAATACAGATTCAGGGAAAAGTCCACGATTTACATGTATCCTTTAGGGCATTACCAAACTAGAAAAGAGCATGTACAGAAGTTGAACCAAACATTTTGTTGCCATTGAAGCTAGCATCAGTGCCGCTAATACAAGTTAGCAGTTAGCCAATGTTGGAGTAGCCAGCCAGCATGGGACCCCCCGAGTACCAAGGAGTATTTTGTGCCCTGACTACTATATCATTATCAGTAGAAGCTATCATAAGCTTAGCGAGATGCCAAAGCAGCTTTACACACTTTAGCTTTACACAGCTCATTGAAGCTTCACTGGTGCAAGTTTAGACACTAAAGACTCAAATCTGGGCACGTAAACCTTTGTTTTTGTGTGTGGAGCTGTTAGCTTAAACGTCTTTCCATTCACTATTCTTAGCACCAGATAAAGCTAAACAACCAGCAATTCAAGCTCACTGACGCTGCCCAGAGTCCAGTTTATAGGATTAGGACGCAAATCTGAGTGAGAGAAATTTAGTGATTGGTGCTGGAGTGACAAATAAGACAACATCTTTCTGATCATTATAGTTACAGTGGGAGCTTTGTTTCTGCTCACCGGTTCAAGCATCCGCGACAGCTTGTAGAGAAGTGGGGGAAGAGATGGGGTTTAGTAACATGGCAGCAAAGGGGCATTTACAATTTGCATAATCGTGCATATTTATAGATTTTCGCATTCTTAATGAGTGTTAATCTTTAGGGGCGCTCATATGCTGTTTATAGCAGTTTCTTGGTCATACCAATAGTACATAAAATTTATTTTGTTGTTTGACATTTTTTGTTGTTTGTTTTAATTTATTTTATTTGTAACTTTCAATTTAGGGGTACTTTAAAGTTAGTTAAAGCATTAAAGTTAGTGCTAAAGTAATGATACACTGTTAATTACATTAAAATGCAAAATCTTTTGTAGTATTTTTGTTTATTGATTTACCTTTGTGTTTCTTATTACATTTTTTCACCAAATTTATTCATCAATTTATTATCCACCCACTAGCTAGGTCTCCTCCATCACACTATCATGATGGGAAGGTGAAGGTTAACACGTGCTATGAAGCCAGTCACTGAAACTTTTTTGAACTCGAGCTAACAAAATGCCATTGGACAGCTCAGCACTCTTGGGGAAGAAAGCTAACTACCAACTCTGTTACATCAACTAACAGACACCTGTGTTGGCTAGAACAAAAGTGATGAAGAGAAGAAGAGCCATTTTGCCCCCCCGTAGAAACAGAGGCAGTAATGCTATCTTGTAATTTCTCTTGGACACATCAAACCACTTTATGCAAATCAGCCACATAGTAACCAATCAGATTTTTTTTATATGTGGCACAATAATGAATTGATTGATAACCATAGTTAAGCTACACAATGAGATCCAACATTGAGCAGGCCATATATACTGTAATTGTTAAAAAAATATGTTCAAAATGTGTGAAATTATAGATTTTTCTAAAGCTTTAACACATTAGGACACTAGTATTGCCAGTGTTTTGGTGACACACTCGCAAATGGGTCAACAGTTAGAGAGGGAAGCAATTCCAAATAAAATCCCCAAAAAGTTGATACAGTATGTGAAATGCTATTAGCAGTGATTCAATTTATAGTGGCACAAAAACGGTATTTTATGTTTTAACGTGTGAACTTTTTTTAATTTGAGCTCATTCCAAATATGATGACAACACATCTCAAAAAATGTGGAACAGGAGCACGTTTTCCACTGTGTTACATCATCTTTTCTTTTAATAACACTTAATCATTTGGGGACTGAAGGCAGTTTTGAAAGCAGAATTTCTTACTAGTTTTCTGCTATGTAAGTCTTCAACTGTTCAGCTGTACAGATCCTTCATTGTTGTGGTTTGCACTCTTTTTCAATTGAAGACAGGTCTGGCCTGCAGAAAGGCCAATCTAACATTTATTCTCTGATTCTGCAGCCATGCTGTTTTAACTCATGCAGGATGTAACATGTTATCATATTGAAATAAGTATGATCTTAAATCTTAAAATGTGTTCAGGTTTAATGGTGCCTTCACAGATGTGCAAGTTGCCTACTAATACCCCCATACCTTGAAAGACCCTGGGAATTTGAACTTTATGCTGGTAACAATATGGGTTGTAAGTGTCTTCTTTGGCCTGGAGAACACTTTCTCATGGAGAACACAATGATTTCCTGAAAAAAAGCTGTAGGGTGGAATTGTCAAACCATGAAACATGTTCCCACAGTTCATCAGTTAATTTTAGATGAGCTTGAGCCCAGAGAAAGCAGTGTTTTTGGAAGCTATTGAATACAGTCTTGAATACAGTATTCCAAGCATGTGTGGTAATCTCTGTCATAGAAACATGGTAAAAAAACAATTAAGTGAGGTAAAACATTATATATATTGTCGTTTTACAGTTTTTATTCAAATAAACAAAATCACTGTTGTTATTCCAACTCCACCCATACCAAGTCAAGTTCCTCCTAGGGAGCAGTTTACAAATAACTCCAAGTTATACAATTGTATGCAAGTATAAAAATCTTGGGACAGACACTGTATTGTTCAGGAAAGAGGAACAAATTAACTCCTAAGGCCGACTGACATTGGTCTGAAAGGTTTGACAGAACCCCAAGACAACAGCAAAAAAACTGGTGAAGGAGTTGAAGAGAGTCATACACCTCCATCGCTTGAAAGGCTGTCGACCTAGGAAGAAGACTCTACTACTCCAAGACTGGCATAAGAAGCCAGACTGAAATTTGCAAATGATCACTAGGACAAAGACCTAGCCTAGGAGGGATAAAGGGTCTGGTACACTTCAGAAAATACATGGCATCTCAAGGAAGGAGGATTATCTGGGTAACAGTAACGTCTTCCTGCAGGATAGTGTTCCTAAGCATTCCTCCAAAGTTGAGACCAAATGGCTTAAAGATAACAAAGTGAAAGTATTAGAGTGACATCTGACCTGAAAACTATTTGTTAACCTATGCAAACTTGAGTGTCTAACTGCTGCAAGATGAGAATATTGTTGCTTTATGTGACCTATAGTGGTGTAAATAAAGCACAATGAAGTAAAATAGCCTTAGCACACCAGAATGGGTTCAGACATAATAAAGCTGATACCAATCTGTTAAAATATGCCTGGATTGGCTCTGACACTAGTATTTTTTCCGGTCACATCAGGCTTTCCCTACATTAGCACTGTTTTTTCACTGAGTAGAAGCACAGCATATAATACACAGCACATATATATATATATATATATATATATATAAAATATTGAGAGCAATAATTGAAAAAAAAGCAAATGAAACAGGAAGGTAGACGTAGGGAGAGAGTTGGTATTGGATTATGCACATACAGCTATGCTAAACTATGCTGCTTTCTCAGTGGGTGGCTGAAACGGTGAGACTCAAACAGACATGGAAAGAATTTGGGGGACAGTAATTTCTCTCTTATTTGGTTGTTTCATCCTCTTCTGAAAAACAAAAGACTGGAACAGATGCACCATCCCATTGCTGGTAATGGTTACAAAAGGTCTCTCTATCTGATACTACATTAACTTTTCTTGAAAAATGTTTGGAGGGGTGTTGGGTGGCTGTGGTGCCACATCACCTTATATCTATATGATCATTAATAAACGATGAGTTGTGACATTAATAGCAAAGTGGAAATTTTATTTTTTAATTTATTAATTATGTCCCTTGGAAAAGGAGGGGGGGGGCAAGGAATATTGGCCCAGGAATATATATATATATATATATATATATATATATATATGTATGTATGTATATATATATAAGCAGTGTGTTAGCACTAAGCTAACAGTGGTGCACATGACCATTTTTTGGCTGTTATAGATTAAACACATTTGAAGTTTGTGTGTAACAGACATTAATGCATACTTTGCCTTGAGTATTTATATATATATATATATATATATATATATATATATATATATATATATATATATATATATATATAAGCAGTGTGTTAGCACTAAGCTAACAGTGGTGCACATGACCATTTTTTGGCTGTTATAGATTAAACACATTTGAAGTTTGTGTGTAACAGACATTAATGCATACTTTGCCTTGAGTATTTCAGTTTTACAGTGACTTAGTAAAGAGTCTCTGCCTAATTCATAGTATTCGATTGTTTCATTAATAACATCCCACTGCCGTTTTAGTAGGCAAGCTGAACCTGACAATGCTCTGATATAGCTTGTCTCATCACCGGTCCTGCAGCTAAAACCCTGCAGGTGGATAAAAACCAAGCAAGGCCACGAAAAAGATGAAAAGACATCTGTACTCTTTAGATACATCCTCCAGAAAACACTATGATTGGAAGATTAGTTTGATTGGAAGACTAGAGCTGTTTTAACCTGCACACATCTTTAATTTTATAAAATTCCAATGCATTCCAATACAAAAATAATATAAATGGCTAACAAAACTGCCAAAGCTCTTAAATAATCAAGCCATTTAAGCTGGAACTGGTGGTAGATTTTTTCATTCTACCTTAAAACATGCAGCAGTTACATTTAGGCACCTTATACATAGAGTAGCAAATAAGAAGCCAACATCCTGTCAAGCATCCTATAAGCAGCCATTTTCCCTCAATAAATACACCCTTAATCAAGGTAAATAAAATAAACATTCTCTTGGAAATGTTTAATATACAACTAAAGAGCAACATGGCAAAGCTATAATCAGCCACAAGAGCTAACAGATTTGTGATCACGTCTCACTAGCTGACCTAATGCTATGTCCAAACTACACACGTCAGAGTTTTTGGTATTTCATTTGTTACCACTACAGCAACAAGTCAAATAAAACCAAAGCAATACAATGAAATATGTATGGTTAATATGCTTTAAAAATAAGCTCGTCCTTGGCCCTTGTCTCTGATTGAGATTACCAAATGGCTCTGAATGTTTGTTTAATCCATTTAAAGTGGCACTTGTCAGTGGAAGCTATAAACAGTACATTTGACCCAAGTGCCTTTTACGGCAATTATGATCTGTTCTCTTTGATGTCACGGCTTCTCACGATCAACAAAAGGCTTAATTCACCAGACCATTCAGAAAAATACTGCTGTCTCATTGGTTGATACATGTGTATTTTTTCTTATTATCTACACACACCGGAAGTAGGTTGTAGCTGCTACTTTGAATTCTCAAATTCAAGAAGCTGTGGATATAAAAATATTCATTAGTGTTAGGATTTCTGCATTGTGAGACCTTCAGTGTCACACCCTAGCGGTATGTGGATGCCCATTTAGTAATACACACTATTATTTGTTACTGTTTATGCACTAGAAATAAAGGTACCATGCAGGTACATGATTCGTTTATCGAGGTACAAACAATGTAAGTGAACCCTCAAAAGTGCAACAGCGGTTTTAAGGTCCAAATTTGTACCTTAAATAAGTTTTTCCTAGTGGAAAAGTAGACATTTGTATCTTTTTTTAAAACTAATGTTTTAAAACAGAGCAATAAAATAAAAAGCCTTGAGACGAGACGGAGTGTGTGGAGTCAGTACAACTTAAAAAATATAATTTCAATGGATTATGGTACAGTTATGTTCCCTGACTAAAGGTGCTGAGATGTATCCCTGAGGGTACCACCACAGGGACAAAAAGGGTACTGCTCCAGTAACAGTGTCGTAGCTTTTTTTCTAAGAGTGTGTGTGTGTTATTTGGTTATGTCTAAGAGTGAAATACAGTTGCATGCAACAGTCTGGGTTGATGTTGATTTTTTAAGCTGAAAGGAATAATCAAAACCTCTTCTGCAAACTATGTTTCAAAAATGTGTACATTTTCCTGCAAATGTTAATGGACAGTTACAGCCTACTAAGTCAGTACTTAGAATGAGCCCCTTTGACAGAGATTGCAGCTTGTAAACAACTTTTTGTAGCCATTTAGGAGTTTTTCTTTTCTTGTTTTAGTTATTTTCACCCACTCTCCTGCTTCTAGTTCTGTGATATTCTTGGGCCATCTGGCATGGACAGCATGTTTAAGATACAAGGTTTTATTCAGACAATAGCAATTTGCTGATATTTAATGGAAAGTTTGCTGTGAAACTGGCTGCCACAGAACCCTTAAGCATGATTGATCCACTTCTGCACTTAATAGGTGGTAAAGTATTTTTTCATCAAATTCTGCTTAGTTTATTCTCCAAACATATATTTGGTGATAGTGACCAAAATGTTTCATTTTTAAATTGTCAGTCAACAGTGCTGTTTTCAATAAACCTCTATCTTATGCAGATATTGTTTTGCATACTTGAGACATTGACATTCATGATTCATTTTATTTTAATTACTCTGCTCTGCAGATCATGTTTGTGCAAGCAACACAGCACAGGAGAATAGTGCACCACTACTCCTGCTAAAACTTCCAGCAGGTCCTTTGTTGTAATGTGAGGGTTTCGCTTTACATTTCTGGCCAGCGTACACACAGTTCAACGAACATGTTGGCACATTATCCACTGAAGAGGGGAAAAACACCTGTACAAGTCTCCGGTAGCATGCAGTACTGGTATCTATAGTTTTAGCTTGTTGGCTTGTTGGCAACTACAGTGTAAAAAACATTATTCATTTTAAACCATAAAAGTAAACTGGCTGAATATTATCAGATAACAAGTCTACAGAACAACATAAGTCATACATTGAGTTAATTGATTATTTGAAGTTTTATAAAATTTACATTTAATGGCAACAAAGTTACTTTTTTATTAAAACTCCAAATCAGTTTGTGTACTTTAAAGGTAAGGACTGTCAAAAATACAAACAAAGCCTATATTACTGACATTTATGAATCAGCTATTAGCCACACCACTAGCCTGACTGCTAACTTCACTACCTTTTATTTGTATCAGTGTTACAATGGAAATTATTATTCCTGTTAATAATAGTATTAGGTATTTTGTGTTGACATATAAAGTGTTGGATATAATGATAACGTAATAACTGTGATTGTAACTTGGTCACCTAATTTTGTTTACATTGCTGTATGCTACATATGGTATTTCCTCCTGACATGGTTTATATACTTTCCCTTCATTCCAAATTTATTCATTCAGCCACAATTTTAGTGTCTAAATTATGCTTCTGTAGTTTTGCACTGGAACTTAAATTTGTCCTGGAAGCTTAACATCTTGCAATCTGAATGTCTAAATTTTCATAGACTTGCCTCAAACCATTTCAACTTACGTAATTTCAAGTAAGACTTGCCTATTCAGAATGAACTGAATTGCATTATCTATAAAATGGATAAATGTGTGTCATATAGCTAGGCAATTGTAGGAGCCATGTTAAACCCTGATTTTTGTCAACTATTTTATATGAATAACAGTATGTCAGAGTATCATAAACGACATAAAATGTTATATTGCTGGCCATTTTGACACCACTTTGGAGCTGCAAATGAATAAGTAGTTATATACTATGGAATGTCAGCGAAGACGTAGACATAAAACAGCACTGCACCATTATACACTGCTCAAAAAAATAAAGGGAACACTTAAACAACACAATATAACTCCAAGTAAATCAAACTTCTGTGAAATCAAACTGTCCACTTAGGAAGTGATCAATTTCACAGCTGTTGTGCAAATGGAATAGACAACAGGTGGAAATTATTGGCAATTAGCAAGACACACTCAATAAAGGAGTGGTTCTGCAAGTGGGGACCACAGACCACTTCTCAGTACCTTTCTGCTTTCTGGCTGATGTTTTGGTCACTTTTGAATGTTGGTGGTGCTTTCACACTCGTGGTAGCATGAGACGGACTCTACAACCCACACAAGTGGCTCAGGTAGTGCAGCTCATCCAGGATGGCACATCAATGTGAGCTGTGGTAAGAAGATTTGCTGTGTCTGTCAG
Source organism: Pygocentrus nattereri (assembly GCF_015220715.1). Classification (NCBI taxonomy): domain Eukaryota; kingdom Metazoa; phylum Chordata; class Actinopteri; order Characiformes; family Serrasalmidae; genus Pygocentrus; species Pygocentrus nattereri. Next base: position 18,638,780 of record NC_051233.1, read on the forward strand.
CGTAGTGTCCAGAGGCTGGAGGCGCTACCAGGAGACAGGCCAGTACACCAGGAGATGTGGAGGAGTCCGTAGGAGGGCAAGAACCCAGCAGCAGTACCGCTACCTCCACCTTTGTGCAAGGAGGAACAGGAGGAGCACTGCCAGAGCCCTGCAAAATGACCTCCAGCAGGCCACAAATGTGCATGTGTCTGCACAAACGGTTAGAAACCGACTCCATGAGGATGGTATGAGGGCCCGACGGCCACAGATAGGGGTTGTGCTCATAGCCCAACACCGTGCAGGACGCTTCGCATTTGCCAGAGAACACCAGGATTGGCAAATTGGCCACTGGCGCCCTGTGCTCTTCACAGATGAAAGCAGGTTCACACTGAGCACATGTGACAGATGTGACAGAGTCTGGAGACGCCGTGGAGAGCGATCTGCTGCCTGCAACATCCTTCAGCATGACCGGTTTGGCAGTGGGTCAGTAATGGTGTGGGGTGGCATTTCTTTGGAGGGCTGCACAGCCCTCCATGTGCTCGCCAGAGGTAGCCTGACTGCCATTAGGTACCGAGATGAGATCCTCAGACCCCTTGTGAGACCATATGCTGGTGCGGTTGGCCCTGGGTTCCTCCTAATGCAGGACAATGCTAGACCTCATGTGGCTGGAGTGTGTCAGCAGTTCCTGCAAGATGAAGGCATTGAAGCTATGGACTGGCCCGTCCGTTCCCCAGACCTGAATCCGATTGAGCACATCTGGGACATCATGTCTCGCTCCATCCACCAACGCCACGTTGCACCACAGACTGTCCGGTAGTTGGCGGATGCTTTAGTCCAGGTCTGGGAGGAGACCCCTCAGGAGACCATCCGCCATCTCATCAGGAGCATGCCCAGGCGTTGTAGGGAGGTCATACAGGCACGTGGAGGCCACACACAATACTGAGCCTTATTTTGACTTGTTTTAAGGACATTACTTCAAAGTTGGATCAGCCTGTCGTGTGTTTTTCCACTTTAATTTTGTGTGTGACTCCAAATCCAGGCCTCCATTGGTTAATAAATTTGATTTCCATTGATTTTTGTGTGATTCTGTTGTCAGCACATTCAACTTTGTACAGAACAAAGTATTCAATGAGAATATTTCATTAATTCAGATCTAGGATGTGTTATTTGTGTGTTCCCTTTATTTTTTTGAGCAGTGTATGTTACATGAAAAAAGTTAATGAAACTATTGTGGGACCACTCACACTAAACAGCTAAACATTTTGTAGACTTGCTAAGTCAGACATGCTAAATCTGATCAAATCAGCTATCTTCAGATATCTTCCTTCCTCTCTCTGTCTCTCTTTCTCTTTGTACCTATCTCTCTTTCTCACTCTGACATAACCTATTCACTGAATCAGGTGTTTGTTTCCAGGATGTCTGCACATCATGTGTGAACCAAAACAATTGCCCTCCTCCTCATTGCTGCTGAAACCAGCCAGACAGCCCTTGCAGCTCAATACACACATAAACTCAGGTTTTTGTAACAATCTCAGGACACTGAATCATATAAATGTACCTACAATAACATGTAAAAGCCAGATACCACCCTATATTTTTAATTTCCAGACAAAAAAGTGATTACAATAGTACATATTATTAATTTTTAAATAGATATTCTGTGGAAATTATATGCAAGATCATCAACTTTCATAAGTAAGGAGGAAGCGCAAGACCTGATAGACCACCAAAACTATTATCAGATTAAACATTACTTAAAGCTTTCATCCTTGAGATCCACTGTCAATCATAAAATCCACTCTTGCTTCAGACTGGAAAATATTCGCTGGTGCTCCTGTCCATCCTTCCAATGTAAGAAGACAACTCAATTCAAATCAACTGACATGATTTGTGTGAGTGTGTTAGCCAAACCATTTCCAAAGCTCTACTCAAAGAAGGCCAATTTACAATTGCCATCCAGTACCTAGTGCAGCTAATCAAGGCGAATTGAAATTTGGATGGAATTTAAAAATCCGGTCAATGGCTGCAGTTCACAGAGAAGTCAGGAATCTAAACCTGTGTTCTTTTAAGTGTATTCATCACACCAACATATCAATATTTTTTACGATAAACACGTTTAAAGAATTTTCATTCGTTTGCACAGAACAGTATATTGTTGTGACAACAAAACCTTAAATTTCTAAAGCAGTAACTTTATTTTTTAGGGGAAAAAAACTTTAAATGGAAGTTAATGAAGCAAAATTTTTGCTGACTTATTCTGAATTAATTCTATTGGTCCATATGACATTAGGTTTTAATACACTGTAACTTATACATTGTTAAATTCTGTAAATAAGTAAGACGGTAAGTGAATAAGCAAGTAAAGAAATAAATGACAGCCATGATATGTTGCTGTTATACAAGTTTTAAGCCAAACCTTAAACCTAATTATAATCACAACCTCAGTGACTGAAAAGAAATCGGTTTATCCTTTCAGTTTTACAACATTGATCTGTTAAATAAAGTCAGAACTGTTGGGTTGGTCATGATTGTAGGATAACCAAAGAAAAAAAAAGTTGGGACACCTTTGTTCTGAAAATGTGCAAAAACAAATACACACCTACAAACACACCCACAACCACACACCTATGTGCCCATTTCAAACAGGCCCCATTCAAACACCCTCCTGTGGCCCGTAGCTAGCCTCCCAGAAAACCTTTTCATTTCTCACAGAGGCACAGAGTGGAGAAGCGGAGGGGAAAAACTGAGCATGGGGGAGGAGGAGGAGGAAGCCATTGCGGGGAAGAGAGAGAGAGAGAGAGAGAGAGAGAGAGAGAGAGAGAGAGAGAGAGAGAGAGAGGGAGGGGGGGTTAGGCAGCATTGTAATGATGGAGAGCAACTCGATACTCTTGCATGCTGAATATTCCCCTGGAGGGCTTTTTCCATTACCCGAGCACAGCAGAATGGTAGAGTCGTTTGGTTTAGCATGAGCTGCCTCTGCCTCCCTCCCTCTCTCTCTCTCTCTCTCTCTCTCAAGCCTCAAACATCCCCCTCCCTTTCTCTTACCCTATCTGTTCCCCGTTCCCCCTCCCTTCTCTCTCCCTCACTCCTCTGCTCTGTGTTTTTCCATAGGCACATTGTGCAAATGTAACCTTTCAGTAAGCCCCTCCCCTCCAGGAAGTTGGCTGGCCCCTTTGCTGCCAGGAAATATGAAAAACTGGCAGGATGCCCATTTAATCTCCAAACAGAGAGAAAGAGGGAGGGAGAGAGCAAGAGCGGAGGTGAGGCAGAGAAGGAAATGTTGCAGCCGCACTCACCAGCAGGAAGGCGGGAGGAGTACAGAAAGAGAAAGAGGAGAATTTGACTTTATAGTGAAAGAAAAGAAGTCAAATGAACTAGCTAACTCAAATGAGAAGTCTCCACAGTGCACCTAAAACATTACACTCATACATACTACCTCCACACTTCCAGCCACACCCTGAAGAACCATTCACTCTGGCAGGCTATTGTGTCCCACCCTAAAAGCCAGCTGATACTACAGCTCAGCTTGGTTTAGCCTAGTTAGCATATGGCAAGTCCCAGAGATTGCCCTACAGTTTCTTTCAACAAAGGCAGCGAGGCCGGCTTATATAACCACTCACGTCACACTCTCACTAGTAAACACCAGTTCCACGTTGGTGGAACTGAAGAGCGCACACACAAGCCAAACTCTCATAATTCCATTATGGCTAACTCTGTTAACAATGGAGTTAGAGGAGCTACTTGTCTCTGTTGTCTTTTTGTTAATCAAGGGCACCTTGAGCCGACCGTCCTTGAGAGGGACATCTACACCCTGTTGAATTGAAACAAGGGGATTTCAGCAGATAAATACATGCTGCCGTGTTGCGGCTCGTGCTAACAAAAAAGAAGAAATGGCATTCTTTTCTAAAGGGTTACTTAATGTGAATTCTGAAGGTACCCTTAGAAGCATTGCACAATGGCTACTGAATTCTGAGTGGTTTGTTTACCTAATTCATACACTTTTGATGGAGTTTCACAGAAAATCCTGGTGTCCTCTTTAACCCTACGCTTGAGTCAGTGGTGGTTTGTGTTGTTTGGTTGAGAAGCAGTCAGAGTCACTCAGTTTAAAAACTCTGAAAACAGCCAGAGAGCTTGTTGTGGTCCACTTGGAGATAAAAGCCTGAACAGACATGAGGCAGATGAGGCCGATTCACCTCCATTCCCCCTCCAATCCCTGACCTGCTTTTCTAGTCACTGAACTCAACCGATGTACTTTTGATGGGCCACACTCTCTCACTCTCCAGCACTTTCTGGGCTAGCGGGAGTCAACCTCCTCGTGCTTAGTCTGGGTCAAAAACACTAACAAGTGCCCTTACTAACAGTGCCACCTGGTGGCTGAGGGTCATTACTACAACAGTCACATGACCGTTCATATTTGACCCCACCACAGGAAAGTTGGTGCAGCTGCACTTTACACAAGTGTTATTTTCTTTTGGTTAGTCTTATTCATCCTCGGTAAAGAGACACATCTCAGTTCACAGAACATCTCAGGTCTTAAAAGAGTGACAGGAATATATTCCATTGTCCTTTATTAAAACTACCCTCATATTTTATACTCAGAAAACTGACAGTAGTGTGTTGCATCCAGTATTTCCTATGTGATTTTTGCACATCTGGTCAGCTTAGGAAGTCTTGCTAGGGCGGGGGCATTAGATGTTGGTTCTATAGAATGTCTCGTTCACATCCTCCGCCCTTGCTTTATTTGTCCACTTGGTCCATTTCCTGGAAGTGCTTCCTCATCTAAGACGCACTTCCTGCAGGTTGCTGGGTGATGGGGGAAGCGGAGGCTGATAGCGCATAGCCTCTGGGAGGAGGAGGAGGTGACTGCTTTCCTGACAACTACTCTGAAATTGTTCTGCCTGTTTTGAAGACATAGAAAGCGCTGGATCACTGAACAATAGCCAATGAGTGGATGGGCCAAATATAGTCTTTCATCATCACCAAACCCACTGGTAGCTGCATGAGTCTTTAGTTACAAACACTTTGAGCCAGTGTATTGTACTAGACTTGGTTACCCAGTGACTATATGAGTCTTTAATTACAAACACTTAGAGCCAATGTATTGTGCTAGACTTGGATACCCAGTGACAGTGGAAACAAATTTTCCTGTCTTTCATAATAAAGTTCTTTGAATTTGTTGCAGAGGTGTTTATTTTGGTGCCGTAATGGATCTTTTATTAGCATGTTTAATGCTCATTGGTTTTTCCACTATTATTCATATGGCAGAATCAATGAAAATACCATTTCCCAATTGGAAGAACCCAAGGAAGAACTTTCCATGTGATACTGAGTAAAGGTTGTGGTATGAAGGTTGGTTTCTCCTGAAGCATCAATAATAATTATAGCTCTACTGGAGTCAGGAATGTAGGACATCCTTTGTCTTTAAAGACACAATATTCTACTTAACAGTTGTTTCCTGTTTTATATATTTGCTATAGCACTTAATGTCTTGAGTCCTGGGGTATTTTGCCTTAATAAGCCAACATAGAGCCTCCACTCATGCTATATATCAGTGGTTCCCTGCTCTTGTCCTGAAGTACCCTTGCCCTACACATTTCCTCATAGTGTGGTCCCTGTTCTAACTCAAGAGTTAGCCAATTTGTTGGATCCAGTACCAAGACTGAGAGCCACTGCTCTACTTGAATCACAGAGCTATAGAAACAATAGATGACAAAAGCAACTCACTCAATCTCTAACTTAGGGCGAGGTGTTGAGGAGCATGGTCTAAGAAGCAGTTTAGGGCAATTTTGGGCAATTTTTCTGGGTGGGAGAGCAAGTGGGGGATCCCCTTTTGAAAATGTGATACTGTAAACACTCCCCATTCTCCACACTTTCTAGCTCTCACTTCAACCCCAAACATCAGCTTCCCCATCCCAACATACACACGCATAGTGAATGTAGACTCTTATCTAAAGAGCATTGCTGTGAGGGCTAGTCTGGGGAGCAACCCCCACACTGCACCGCCCTGTCAGACACATGAAAAGGGGGGCTTATGAGCAATTGGGTTTGTGGGGGGTGAGGGCAAGGGGGGGTACTATTTAAATTCCTCCTTTGTTCCTTTAACTCCCCCTCCTCTCCTCTCCCATCCCCCGTTCCTTCTCTCTCTTTCCTCGTGGAGCCCCATTCCCAGCCTTGTGAGGAGAGAACACAAACAGACGGGCGGTTAGGAAAGAGAAAGGGGGAGGGAGGAGTGAAGGAGGGAGGGAGAGGAGGAGTTCGGGCCGACGGCGCTAAGGCTGCTACTTCCCGTCTGCCTAGAGAATGTGGCCTTTGTTGCTGTGGTGTTTCTTCCCAGCTCTGGTCTCAGCGTTATTAAAATCTCGTCAGTAGACTGGTCTGGAATGAACGTCACAACATCCCAACCATTCATACATTTTTTGGTCTTGTATTAGATGAAGAATGAATTATAGCCTAACCAAGGATGGATCGCCCAATCTGTGATCAGGCAATGTAGGAGAGTACCATAGTCTACTATAATGGGAGTTGAAGCAATATGCTAACATTTATGGCATTTGGCTGACGCTCTTATGCAGAGCGACTTACAATTTGATCATTTTACACAGGTAGGCCAAGGTGGTGTTAGAAGTCTTGCCCAAGGACTCTTATTGGTATAGTGTAGGGCACTTGCCCCGGTGGGGGATTGAACCCCAGTCTACAGTGTAGAAGGCAGAGGTGTTAACCACTACACTATCCCAACCCCCTAACATGCTAATCTCTTATGTAATATGAGCAAAAGCAACATTCTAGCATGCATACCTGATTCCTTTGCTGCAAATACAAATTGGTAGGGATGAAAAGACTTTCAGTTTGGGTGTCTATATGACTTGCAGTTCACTCTTAGAGTTCAGTCAGTGTGTATGAGATACCAGTCGTTCATTTATTCAAGTCGTTCATAATGAATTTGTAAAGCTAGCACAAAACCCTCACATACAGGTTTAGTTTCTGTTTGCAACTGTTGTATGCAATGTTATATGAAACAGGCTGTTGGAACATTTACTGAGAAAACAGTCTTAACACAGTTGATTGTCTAGACACATAATTGAAGTTAATAGAAAGTGAGTAGCACTTGTAAAAACCTTCACAAGCCTAATCATAAACAAGCACATGTTAAAGGCAACCATGACTGTTAAGACTTAAAAGCTTATATATGGTGTACCTGTCCAGTACTATTAAAATATATTGTATAAACCAAGAAAAATGCTTTATTACTAAAAATAGATGCAAAAATAAAAATAAACCCATAATTAGGCTCCGGCACGTCCTCCAACCCCAGAAGGAGAAGCGGCTTAGAAGATGTGGGTGTGGTTTATGTAGTATTGGACACTGTCTTAAGGCACATAATCTTAATTACCACCAGAACAACAAAGGCAAGTGAGCATTTGACTCACCTCTTTTCAAAGTACAGTGGTAATGCCCCGTCAATTTTTGATTGTGTGCAGGCTGCTTGTTTCTGAAAAAACAATTAAAAAAAATTAACAACTGTCAAACAAACAGAGGCAGAGATGGCAGAACTCCTTCAAATTTTCAATAGAACTTTAGGAGCGAGTGAGTTTCCAAAAGTGCAGCCAGCACAATTTTGTGTGAAGTACCAATGTGAGCTTACTAATGTTTTAACAGTTATTCACAAACTGATAGACTTGGTCATAGAGGTTATGTTACCAAACTATGTGAAAATTACAGAATGTCAGTTGCAGTACTTCTTACTGCTGCTTTGCGTAGTTGGAATTTGGTGTTCTGGTGAAATGTGAGCTAGGAAACACAACTGAATGAGTGGATCCCAATGAAGTGCGCAGAGTCAGAACAAACACTAACACTCATCAAAACATTTACTGGGACATGTTATCATATTACAGAGCCATGACACATAAAGCCAGTTTACACCTTGCATATGTTTCATGTTTGATTCTGTCTGAATATACTTTGTCTCCAAAATGCATCCCCAGTGTGGCCAAATGAATTCCAAAATTGTACTTTCCTTGCTTGAAAAGCACATCAACACATAACTTGCTTCCATTTTACTTTTGTTTATAATTTCCCATTACAGTACAAGTTGACATGCTTGGCTTGGACGTTTTCATGAGTTCAGAGTGAGGGATGGCTGTTGGTTTGCCATTTACTTTAGCTTTACATGTCCTCTATCTTTCTATTCTTTATTTATTCTCTCACCTGCTAGCCAGTACTCAGCAAAGGCATTTCTGCTCCCATAATTATGTATGGATAACGAAAACACATTCCATTTACACTTGTGTTAAATGCGGTCAAGATCCATTTCTGACTGTGGTTTTAGCCATCCGATCATAACCTGCTCACTATGAGTCCTGGCTTTTCATGCTGTCATGTGAAATCCAAACATGATCTGATCACCAAAAAACACAGACCACACATTAGTTAATTCGTTTTTTTTGTATGTTATTCATTTTATCAGTCAGAACAAAGCAGAAAGTATATATTGAACAGACAATTACACACACCTCCAAACACTGAGTATCTGTCAGTATGTAATTTGTTTAGTCTTTTGTGCATTTTGCCAGTTTAACTCTTAATAGACCCTCAAAATTGTCACCATCAGATAAACAGTACTTCAAGCCTTCATCCTTTAAAGATAGGAGAAAAGCAAGCAGCTATATACATACATACAAAACTCATATGAAAAAAATGCCACAGGTGTTTCTGTCCATCTATCCACTGTTAGAGGCCATCTCAATGCTTAGGAAACTGAAAGGTGTGTAGCTGTCAAGAAACCATTATTGAGACAAAGAGCATTTGCACTAGATCACCAAAACCTGACATCTGAAATGTGGGGTTTTATGGGTTGATGATTCTAAATATCAGGTCTTTGGAAGTGACAGAAGTAGTACAGACATCACCAAAGCTATGAAAAACTCTTTAAACCATATCTGCATCCATCAGTCAGGCATGGTGTAGATTTGGGGTTGCATAACAACATCTGGAGTTGGTAATTTGTTTCTGATTGAAGGCATCATGGATGCTGATGAATACAAACAAATTTTAATACACTATGCAACAGCCTCTGGCAAGAATAGAAACAGCAAACCCAAACTCACTGCTGAGAGGATAAGTCTGCTGGTCTTCTCAGAACAATGGACTGACCACCCCAGAGCTCAGACCTCAACATTACTGGCTGTATTTGGCTTTACTTGGATCATGAAAAGTAGAAATTGCAACCATCTTCTAAAACTTCTGAACTTCTGAAAGGAAAAATATCCCTAAATATTTATTTGAGAAACTATTCAACTTGAAAAGAACAGAAGCTGTAACAAAGCAAAGTGAAGCAATACTAAATACTGAGAAAGTGACTATTATATTTAGCTGTTGAATAAAGCTGAACGATCCCCAAATCATATATACAAACAATATAAAATGATAACAGCAAAAGAGTTCAAATGAATGAAGTCATACTAAAGAGTTGTGAAGCAACCGATCACGTACACAACATGCAAACTCTCATAGCTTGCAGAGATGGTGGATCCTTCAGTCCAGTGGCCACACCAAAAATAACCATTTTTTGTGTTTACTTGTAATAAATGCCATTTGAAGTTACTTCTCGGTGAGCTGATGACCATGACTACGGTGTTGTTTCAGCAGAGGATAATGTATTTGTGATTAGGTTTTGTCAGATATTGGATTTCAGTTCATCTTGAAGGAACTGCAGGGGTGGGCATGGGCCAAAATATCTTGGTTGCAGGCGGGAGCGGAACAAAGGATTACGATTTTCTGTGGGAGCATGCGGGACTGGGATGAAATCCAGCGAAAGGGAGACTGAAAAAACAGTCCCATGCAGACCTCTACAATAATGTACAGGATAAAAAGTTTTAGTTCAGCTTTTTATTTACCACAGCACTTTTTGAGGTCTGATGCCACTTTACTATGTTTCAGCCCCAAAATTTACCATGGTCAATTTCTAAAGAATGATAGATCTTCCTGTTTTGTTGATTGTCGAATGTGAAAATGCAGGGAAAGCGCAAAGTTAAACTGTCTTATATTTGAAGTTCACGTTTGTGTGGTTTCATGTGCCCAAACAGTAATATTTCATTTTTTACATATTTAAACCTGTCTTTATCCTTTTGAAATTAACAGGCTTGTTCTGTTATTGTGCCTTTAAGTCAGATATATGTTAATGATTTCTGAATTGAGGCCCCTTGAAATGTGGCACATGTTCAATAAGCAGTACAGCCATAAAAGTACAGAACAAACTGTTAGGTTCAAACTAAAATATTTAGAAATGTTTAAAAAAAAAACTTACAAAAACTTCAGTCAGGATATCATTGCAGTCATCCAAAGCAATCAGACACCTGACGGGGTGTCAGGTGTCAGGTGTCTGATTGCTTTGGATGACTGCAATGATATCCTGACTGCCAGGAACAGCACAATGTTTAATTGTTTACTTCCACATCTTCCGCTACAGACTGTCTGCTGTAACAACACACCATACCACTTCAACAAGAATGGACGGGCTCAACATCTTTTGAAATCACTTGTCATATAAATTATTGCTGTTATTTAACTCAATAATAATGCATGTAGTGCTAATGCTAAAAACTAGACACCAGAAGGATATTTTATTTAATATTTGAAGTTTGGAACAAAAACATTTAATGGTCACTAACTTTTTATTATGTTATTTGTCTCGAGGGCAGCACGGTGGTGTGGTGGGTAGTGCTGTCACCTCACAGCAAGGAGGGCCTAGGTTCAAGTCCCTAGCTGGGTGACAATGGTCCTCTCTGTGTGGAGTTTGCATGTTCTCCCTGTGTTTGCGTGGGTTTCCTCCCTTGGTCTAAAGACATGCAATCAGGTTGTTTGGACATGCTAAATTGCCCCTAGGTGTGAATGTATTTGTCTGCCCTGTGATGGACTGGTGACCTGTCCATGGTGTATCCTGCCTTTTGACCAATGACAGCTGAGACAGGCTCCAGCACCCCTGTGACCCAGAAGGAGAAGTGGCTTAGAAGGTGTGTGTGTATCTGTCTTGAGATGTGATCACCACTTTTCACCTATTATTTACCAAAGTACATACCATTTTAAGTGTTACAGATATTATAACTTCATTCTCAGTGTTTTACAGCTTTCTCTGTCATGAATCATCTACAGCTCTGAAAGATAAAACGATTCTAATTTCTACAGCTTCCTACAATCTATTTGAAAACTATGAAGTTGGAGAAGCATCTTAACAGAATCAGTTTATACACATAACATCAACGAAATTGATTTTATATCAGTGAAAATAGTGATTCAATAGGTAATTTCAAACTAGAATGGTTGTGTATGTAACATGTTCATGGCTTTGACATCAGAGGCATGATGAATTAAAAATGGGCTATGGATTGGGGAGTGAACTTTAATAATGTGCAAATAAACTTTAACATTTAAAAAAAAAAAAAAAAACAGCAGCCCAAAACAAAGTGAGTCATGATAAAATATCTCAGTTTTCAAATTGTAAAATGAGCTTTGAAATGAGCTGCATTGCAATAACAGGCAACGTTCTGAGTTGTGGCTCATGGTTTCTGTGGAAGTTCTTGCAAAATAGATGCTGTGAGAGCGCTGCTCATTTCCACGTGCTGCTGCTCATGTGACCGCGTGGAATGTGAGTCATGCGGGCTGTTCGCCTCTGCATAACAAACGGAACGGGAGAGCAGGGGAAAAAGAGATAGATGGAAAGAAACAGCAAGAGCAAAGCCACAGCTCTTAACTAGAACTTAGAAATACGTTCTTTTGCTCCATGTCCTTATGAAGTCTACATAATTTACACTAATTCAACCTGCTCTAAAAGATCACACAAATTCTGGTTATACAGTTTATCACAAAAGTGAGAACACCCCTCAAAGACATTTAAGTATATCTTTTCATGGGACAAGACTGACAAAATGACACTTTGACACAATGAAATATAGTCTGTGTGCAGCTTATATTCTTCTTCTTCTTTCGGCTGCTCCCTTTAGGGGTCGCCACAGCGAATCATCTGAATCCATCTTGCCCTATCCACTGCCTCCTCTACTTTTACACCAACCATCTCCATGTCCACCTTCACTACATCCATAAACCTTCTCTGAGGTCTACCTCTTCTCCTTCTGCCCAGCAGCTCCATCTCCAACATTCTTTGACCAATATATCCACTATTCCTCCTCAACACATGTCCAAACCATCTCAACCTGGACTCTCTGGCTTTATCTCCAAACTGCTCCACCTTCACTGTCCCTCTGATCTGCTCATTTCTAATCTTGTCCATCCTTGTCACTCCCAACGAAATCTCAGCATCTTCATCTCCGCCACCTCCAGCTCAGCCTGCTGTCTTTTAGACAGAGCCACAGTCTCCAAACCATACATCATAGCAGGATGCACTACTGTCTTGTAAACCTTCCCTTTCACTCTTGCTGCTATCCTTCTGTCACACATCAGCCCTGACACCCGTCTCCACCCACTCCATCCTGCCTGCACCCTCTTCTTCACCTCTTTTCTACACTGTCCATTGCTCTGGATGGTTGACCCAAGATATTTGAAGTCATCCACCTTTACGACCTCTACTCCTTGCATCTTCACCTTTCCACCTGCCTCCCTCTCATTCACACACATGTATTCCGTCTTATCTCTACTGACCTTCATTCCTCTCCTCTCCAGTGCAAACCTCCACCTCTCCAGATTCTCTTCCACCTGCTCTCTACTCTCACCACAGATTACAATGTCATCTGCAAACATCATGGTCCATGGAGCCTCCTGCCTGACCTCATCTGTCAACCTTTCCATCACCATTGCAAAGAAGAAGGGGCTCAAAGCTGATCCCTGATGTAACCCTACCTTCACTCCAACTGCACACCTCACCACTGTCTCACTATCCTCATACATGTCCTGCACCACCCTAACATACTTTTCAGCTACACCTGACTTCCTCATACAGTACCACAGTTCCTCTCTTGGCACCCTATCATATGCCTTCTCTAGATCCACAAAGACACAATGTAGCTCCTTCTGACCTTCTCTGTACTTCTCTACCAACACTCTCAACACAAAAATTGCATCTGTGGTACTCTTTCTGGGCATGAAACCAAACTGCTGCTCAATGATCTGAACTTCTTGCCTTAGCCTTGCTTCAACAACTCTTTCCCATACCTTCATGGTGTGGCTCATCAACTTTATACCTCTGTAGTTACTGTAGCTCTGCACATCACCCTTGTTCTTAAAAATGGGGACCAGTACACTACTTCTCCACTCATCAGGCATCCTCTCACTCTCCAGGGTTTTGTTAAACAACCTGGTTAAAAAGTCCACTGCCTTCTCTCCTAAACATCTTCATACCTCCACAGGTATGTCATCTGGACCAACTGCCTTTCCATTCTTCATCCTTTTTAAAGCTGCCCTCACTTCCACCTTACTAATTCTCTGCACTTCCTGATCCACTATCTCTCCCCCCGTTGTCCTCCTCTCTCTCGTTTTCCTCATTCATTAGTTCTTCAAAGTACTCCTTCCATCTACTCAACACTCTCTGTTCACTCACTAGTACATTTTGGTCTCTATCCTTTATCAGCCTAACCTGCTGTACATCCTTTCCAGCTCTATCTCTCTGTTTAGCCAAACGATACAAGTCCTTTACTCCTTCTTTACTGTCCCTCCTCTCATACAGCTCATCATAGGCCTGAGCCTTTGCCTTTGCCACCATTCTTTTCGCTATGCGACTAGCCTCACAGTACTCCTGCCTACTTCCTTCATCTCTCTGATTATCCCACTTTTTCTTAGCTGCCTTCTTCTTCTGAATACTCTCCTGGACTTCTTCATTCCACCACCAACTTTCCTTGTCTTCTTTCCTCTGACCAGAGGAAACACCCAACACATTTTTGCCAGTTTCTCTCACCACCTTAGCTGTAGTTTCCTAGGTAGCTCCTCACTGCCCCCAAGAGCCTGTTGCAATTTTTCCCTGAACTGCCTGCAACCATCCTCCTCCTTCAGCTTCCACCATCTAATCTTTGGCTCTGTCTTCACTCTCTTCCTCTTCTTTGTTTCTAATCTCATTCTACAGACAACCACCCTATGCTGCCTTGCTACACTTTCCCCTGGCACCACTTTACAATCTCCAATCTCCTTTAGGTGGCATCTCCTGCTAAGGATATAATCCACCTGTGTGCAGCTTATATAACAGTGCAAATTTATTCTTCCCTCAAAATAACTCAATATACAGCCATTAATGTCTAAACCACCGGCAACAAAAGTGAGTACACCCCTAAGACACTACACCCCTAAGTGTCCAAATTGAGCACTGTTTGTCATTTTCCCTCCAAAATGTCATGTGACTCGTTAGTGTTACTAGGTCTCAGGTGTGCATAGGGAGCAAGTGTGTTCAAATTTGTAGTACAGTTCTCACACTCTCTCATAGTGGTTACTGAAAGTTCCAACATGGTACCTCATGGCAAAGAACTCTGAGGATCTTAAAAGACGAATTGTTGCACTACATGAAGATGGCCAAGGCTACAAGCAGATTGCCAACACCCTGAAACAGCTGCAGCACAGTGGTCAAGATCATCCAGCGTTTTAAAAGAGCAGGGTCCACTCAGAACAGACCTACAGTCAAGCATGGTGGTGGGAATGTCATGGTCTGGGGCTGCATGAGTGCAGCAGGTATTAGGGAGTTACATTTCATTGAGGGACACATGAACTCCAATATGTACTGTGAAATACTGAAGCAGAGCATGATCCCCTCCCTCCGGAAAATGGATCGCAGGGCAGTGTTTCAGCATGATAATGACCCCAAACACACCTCTAAGATGACCACTATTTTATTGAAGAGGATGAGGGTAAAGGTGATAGACTGGCCAAACATGTCTCCAGACCTAAACCCAATAGAACATCTTTGGGGCATCCTTAAGCGGAAGGTGGAGGAGCGCAAAGTCTCGAATATCCACCAGCTCTGTGATGTCGTCATGGAGGAGTGGAAAAGCATTCCAGTGGCAACCTGTGAAGCTCTGGTAAACTCCATGCCCAGGAGAGTTTAGGCAGTTCTGGCCACTGTAATGGTGGCCACACAAAATATTGACACTTCAGGAACTGTCTCTAGGGGAGTACTCACTTTTGTTGCTGGTGGTTTAGACATTAATGGCTGTATATTGCGTTATTTTGAGGGAAGAATAAATTTACACTGTTATATAAGCTGCACACAGACTACTTTTCATTGTGTCAAAGTGTCATTTTGTCAGTGTTGTCCCATGAAAAGATATACTTAAATATCTGCAGAAATGTGAGGGGTGTACTCTCTTTTGTGATACACTGTACACCTAGAGCACCCATTTGGTTTTATTATTATTTATTTTTTTTATTGGACTCCTTGTTCGAGATATTTAACCTCCTTGGTCAAAAGCAAATCTTGTAAAATATGCTTGACGCATGCTTTTAATATTGCATTCCATAATCTCTCAGGAAAACATCTCTGTGTTTAATTGACTATACCGTAATACAGGCATTGTGGAAGCTGCAAAGCAAGCAAAAATCTTTTTAATCAAAATGAGTCAAGCTGCTAGGAGTGCTGCTTGTTTCAACCTGTGGGCCTGAACGTACCTCAGTGTGCAGGAGCTTAACATTTCATGAAATAGTGAAGCAGTTGTTTACATCAGCTTTAGTTTAAAGTAAGGCTGCGAAGAAAATTAGATGAAATTCAATAAATCTGGTAGTTAAAATAGAGATAAGTTAATTGATCAATACTGTTAGCACTTGGATGAAACCTCTGTAACGTTCATACACTGTTAAGAATGCAACAAAGGGGTTCTTTGGGTAATGCCATGAAATAAACAAATCGGGAAAAGCTCTTGTGATTTTTTAATGTAAAGTTTCTATCCCATTTTATGGCTTCCTCCTAGAACCTGTACATTATGTGAAGATTCTTTAAATATCCCTCATTAAAACTTATTTACAAAACCACTTAAACTTATTTACAAACCCAGCTAATAAAACCAGAAAGCAGTGATTAGTAAATTCTGTATAACCTGAAAACAGTACAAAAAGTACACTAATAACTGTCTGAATAGACCCAGAGTGTCTATTGTGCCAATGTGCCAGACACATGCACATTTGTGGCCTGCAGGAGGTCATTTTGCAGGGCTCTGGCAGTGCTCCTTCTGTTCCTCCTTGCACAAAGGCGGAGGTAGCGGTCCTGCTGCTGGGTTCTTGCCCTCCTATGGCCTCCTCCACGTCTCCTGGTGTACTGGCCTGTCTCCTGGTAGCGCCTCCAGCCTCTGGACACTACGCTGACAGACACAGCAAACCTTCTTGCCACAGCTCACATTGATGTGCCATCCTGGATGAGCTGCACTACCTGAGCCAGCTCCACGAGTGCTACCACGAGTGTGAAAGCACCACCAACATTCAAAATTGACCAAAGCATCAGCCAGAAAGCAGAAAGGTGCTGAGAAGTGGTCTGTGGTCCCCACCTGCAGAACCAATCCTTTATTGGTCTTGCTAATTGCCAATAACTTCCACCTGTTGTCTATTCCATTTGCACAACAGCTGTGAAATAGATTGTCAATCAGTGTTGCTTCCTAAGTGGACAGTTTGATTTCACAGAAGTTTGATTTACAAAGTACTTGGAGTTATATTGTGTTGTTTAAGTGTTCCCTTTATTTTTTTGAGCAGTGTACATTTAAAAATGTATGAAAATTGCCAAAATACTTTGTCTAATGCACTTTAATGTTTGGATACCTTTTGAAATGCATTCTGGTATTTGCACTTAAAATATTAATGGATGAACCTTTAACAGGGCAAAAGCATGTGTTGTACATATTAGCACACTGTGGAAAAAATGCAGTTTGATGATTTGATATGTTATTTATTCAACATACATTTTGTGTATTAAGTGCTCTCATACCACATACGTACAATGGTTAATGCAAAGTGCAATACAACACATAGAAGTCAGTACCATTCATTCAGTTCATATATGTTTATTTATATCTAAAACTTTTCATAGCACTCCGAACAACAATACAATAACAAATACAAATATATGCATTTTAACACATTTAAACATTTAACACATATATACTTAGGCCATTTTCACACATTTATTTTATTATGTATTATTTTATATGTCATGCTCTAAAAAGAGAAAACTGGCAATACATTTTATTGAAAGATTACTGAATTGTGCTTTATTTGATTTGATATTCAGTCAACTACGTAAGATGTTGATATACCTACTAGGCTACTTAAGTAAACAGTATATAGCACTGATGTCACGCATCAACCCGTGTCACAAGACTACTTAAACTTAATTTCTCAGAACCCTCAGGAAGATCACATGAAGACGCAACTTCCCTCCGACTCGGAAAACTCACTGGACTTCATTACTCACATTACTCATTACTGTGGGGAATCACGTGACCTCTTATGAGAACATGCGCTCCTATCAGAGATCGTGCTCACCTGAATACTAACTGTGTTTATAGTCAAAAGACTTAGTCAGGATCATTTTTAAGCCTGGACTTTAGTTTAGCTCTTTGCGAGGTATTGCTTCTCCACGAACACACTGAGCATTTTTTTCCGAGTGCTGTTTGCTGTACGTTTTTGACCATTGTTTTGTTATTTGACTTTACCTTATGCCTTAGCCCTTTGGACTGTTGCCTGTGTTTTGAGGGGCCTTGCCCCTTTTTGACTTTGTCTGCTCAGTAATGTGATCATCGCTTTAGTTACAGTTTGTCTTTTGTATTAGACCCACACCTGCATTTTGACCACGCATCTGCCTAGCCCTATTAAAACCCCTTTTGACCTTGTAATCTGTGAACGTCTGGTTTATGATGAATCGTTACAACTGAATTATAATACAAGTTGGACATTATGATGTTCTGGACCTTTGCTTGAGGAAACTTTTCTTTAACTGGACCTTACTGAACTTTAATTAAAGGTCCCTGCCCTATAGCATCAAGCAAATAACTCTTTTGGGTACCTTTATTTTCAAGAGCGCAGATCTTCCCTTGCTAAAATGTAAAGCAACTAGAAAACGTTGCTTTAAATTTACATTGAGTAAATGGGTCAACTGAAACACTGTGTTGACATTTTAACATTTTATTTAACTGTTACGTCATGTGGCGCCATAATCCTTTCCTTAAGGCACCTAGTCTCACAGGGCCAAATAAGATTTTAAAGCAAGAATGTCTAGGGACAACCATGATAAATATTGGATAGAAGGTAGATGACATAGGGTAGGGGAAAAAGTGAAATTTATGAATGAATCCATCCGCTTTGTGAAGGCAGAGTGGGGGGCAGTGGTACGCTCATCAACACTGTCCAATGGACAAGAAGCCTGTTGTCAGTCTAAGGATGTCACATCATGATGTCATGTCCCACAAGAAACTCTAATTAAGTATGAAGATGTGTGTTGAATGTTTGAAGAACACATTAAATGTGAAAAAAACAAACAGTACCTCTTGCAAAAGGAAAACGGTTTGGTTTGCTAACAATAACATTTTACTAGCCAGTTTTTGTTAACTTGTCTGGGTCAAGCATTCCTTGTATTCCTGATGCTAATGGAGCTGCTAATTGAAGGCAGGTTTATGAGGGGTAGATTTCACAGCAATCCTGCACCAAAGGTTGTCCCCATACGTGTATTCTCTTTATGTCTACAAAGAACCAAGAAGTTGGGTGATACTACTCAGGGCCCAGTTTCCAAAATGCATCTTAATGTTAAGATTATCTCAACCAGTAGAGAGAGTGTTCAGTGAAGAATCGTCTTAGTGCTAAGATGCTTTGGGAAACTCAGGCCAGGTCATTATACCTAGCTATGTTCACTTGCACATGAAACAATGTAGTGACAGTCAGTGGGATCACATGAGACCTTCTACAGCATGCTAGCTAGCTGCCTGCAGCAGTAGGGAACACATTCAAATTGCACATGGCATTAAAACTGACTTTAAAAAAGTCACACAGCATTTTTTCTTTACTACAGTCTCTTACTCAACTCAGACTAGAACAGTGTCTGAAAAGCCTTCAGCAGTATTCTACAGCATGGTCAGAAACTATGTACATATTCTCTTCGGCTGATGTATTCAAACAGCATCATCAAACAATGTTTGAAGAAATTACTCAGACACTTTATCTAATATCAACTGATCAATTAAACAAATTAAGTTACGGTCCCCCAAATTACATTAAAGAACCTAACCCTAATCCTAAAACTCATCCAGCTTCATTAGGGAAGTACAGAAGCATTTAAGCATAGGTCTTTAGATCAAAATGTATAGAAGACTATAACAAGATATATAAACATTCAGGCAGGTGTGTCAAAAGTTTGTGACCTACATACCTTCAGAAATTGAATGGTTGCACTGTCTGCAAATGATCCAAGTTTGGTTTTTACTAGTGTATGTGCTGCAGTCATGTGCATGAGCTTGTGTATGGCTATGACATAAAATGTGGCTATCATGGCATGCTCTAGTATTTTGTTTCCTTCTTCCTTCACTGCACCAATTATCGCTGCATTTAACCACTATATCTCTCTATCCTTTGGGTTGTAGTTGCAGTGCTGATACAGCAGAGAGAAATGAAGAGAAAAGACAACAAGAGAAGAGAGGAAGAGAGAGAGAGAGAGAGGTGGGGGGAGGGGGAAGAGAAAGCAGAATTAAAGAGGAAGAATGACAGGTAGGACGAGAGGGAGAGCAATGAAAAGAGGGTTAATGATGGAAGAAGATATACGGAGAGGACGAGAGGCAGAGAGAGAGAGAACTGATCAGAACACAGAGAAGCTGGTTGTAGAAAACAAAGGGCCTCAACCAACAATACTGGGAGATGGCTGCATGGAAGGTGTGTACATATAGCAAGAGAGAAAGAGAAAGAAAGAACAAATGAAAAAGAGTAGGAATCAGCAAGAAGGGAAAGGGGGTTGGTTGTGGTCCCAAAGCACAGTGCAGGAGGTGGAAGGAGGGATGGAGGGAGGCTGGGGAAGGGAGAGAGAGATCAATAACTAATTTCAGTACCAAGCCTTAGCCGGACTGTTTTCCAATAAGCCCTGGACATAACGAGTTAGCTTGGATAGCTGTGCTCTCTCTCTCTCTCTCTCTCTCTCTCTCTCTCTCTCTCTTGCTCTCGCACCCCCCCCCCCCCCCCTTTCTCTCTACTGCTCTTGTCTCTCTGGGCCGTGGTGCTAGCAATGGCTGGATCGATCGGACTCACGCACGTATACACACACACACACACACACACACACACTCAAGCCCAGGTTTTTAAATGAGATGCCTGGCTAACCCAGTGCTGCTTTAGGCCCTGTGGAGGTGAATGTAATACCAAGGCTCTGTATATTTGCGCTGAGCTGCATTACAGCTTGCTGTAATGGATTGCTTTTTAATAATAATATCGGTGATGAGAGCTCAGTGTGTTTTGTGGTGTGTGTCGAGAGAAAGCTTATGTTTGTGAGTCGTATTCAGTCTAACAGTGTTTGCTGTAAGTTGAGCAGTCACTGGGCGTGCCTTGTGACAGTGAACACTCTTCACTGAAATGTGGTGTGTGCTAGAGGGTTTACAGTTACAGTTTCAGTGTGTGTGTGTGTGTGTGTGTGTGTGTGTGTGTGTGTGTGTGTGTGTGTGTGTGTGTGCTTGTGTGTGAGAGTGACAGAAATCATATAGTACTGACCAAACATCAGACACCATCATTTAAGAGAATTTCCGGTATTTCTGTCCATCCTTCACTGCAAAAACCCCACGCTATGGCTCTGAAATGACATGTAGCTGTAATCAAGCTGTTACTGAGAAAAGTAAATAGACTACAAAGAAGAAAACTTGCCAATTCAATAAATAAACTGCTGGTGTTCTCAAAACAATTACTTGTCAGCTATGTTAGCCTCACAGCTTCAGTGCAAAACAAAAGAAACAAATTTCAAACACTAAACATGTCTTTACTGTTCAACTACATTTGAGATAAAAAGAAAATTGTGTCAATTAGATTTTTGGCCAAACCATTCCTCTAACATGCTTTTTCATGAGCTCTGAATGGTTACTGTCTCCTGCCATCTGACTGACTAATGTTCCTTCCTGAGCTCTGATTGGCAAGGTGAATTTTCTTTAATGCGTCTTGGTTAGTTGAATTTTTAATCCTGCAAACTGACTGGCCGTTCGAACAAGAGTGAAAATAAGTATTTTTTAAAATGTTTTTTTCTTTAACCTTTTTCATTTTATTTTAAAATAAAGCTTTTTGTTTTTTGTTTTTTTATGCCACAACTGAAACACAAAGAATTTTAGCCCATAGGTGGAGCCTTATTTGAACCATACTCCTGTGTTTAAAGCAGGAAATGAGACTGCATTCCTGTACCTCAGTGGTCACAGGATTAGTTTTAGTAAATATAAAAAAGTATCCCAAAGTCTGAAAATCAGTGTGTATCCTTAGGAATTGTCACTTCCGAAACACATATCTACTGCAATTAAACTTCTTTGTGTTTAATGAAAAATATTATGATTTTGTGTGTACAAGTGTTTAAAAATTGTATTTGCTCATCATGTACTGGCTAGTGATTTTGAGTCATGCTCAAAATTAGCTAAAATTGTCACGAAAACAACCAAAACAGCAGCCTTGTAAAAAATGGTTATACAAAAAACCCTCCTGCCCACTGTTAAGTATGATGGAGGATCTGTTGGGGCTGTTTTTCTGCTGAAAGCCTTGAAAACCTTGTTAGGATACATGGCATCACAGACTCAATGAAGTAACAGATTTTAAAAGAAAATCTGTCTGCATTGCCAAAAAGCCAGAACTAGGTCATGGTTAGATCTTCAAACAGCACAGTAATTCAAAACATACATTCAAATTCACACAAAAATGGACCACAGAATGAAGTGTTTGACAATGCAATCCCAGTCCCCTAACTAATGCTGTGAGCTGATGAGCAGAGTCTAAAAGAGAAGTTCAACTTATGCAGTTTTTCAAAGATAATGCCATTCTGGAAAAATTTCAGTCTGGCTTTCGCCCAAAACATAGCACTGAGACAGCTCTTCTGAGAGTCTTAAATGATCTTTCAATGCATGCTGACACTAGTGAGGTCTCTTTTGGACATTAACGCAACTTTTGATACCATTGATCACGGTATTTTATTGGAAAGGCTCAATGGAGTCAATGGGCTGGAATTTCTGGGACAGCACTAAAATTGTTTTATTCTTATTTATCAAACAGGTCATTTTTTGTGTCTGTGGGTGACAGGATGTCTGCCCCTGTGTCTCTCAGCAGTGGTACCTCAAGGGTCTATCTTGGGTGCACTTTTATTTTCTTTATATATGCTCCCTTTAGGTGATTTTATTCAAAGATTTAATGTTTCTTTTCATTTTTATGCAGATGATACACAGATATATCTATCTATCAAATGAAATCTTACCAACTGTCTGACAGCCATTAAAACCTGGATGTGTCAAAATCTTCTTAAACTAAATGATGAAAAGACAGTGGTTCTAATTGTGGGCTCTGAGGAGATGTCCAAAAAGGTGCAGTCAGCTATTGACTGTGTTGGTTTAAAGGCAAAGCCCTTTGTGAGAAATCTCGGTGGCTCCCACCTTAGTTTCTCCTTACACATCAGGCGGCTTCTTCAGTCCTGCTTTTTTTCAACTTAGAAATATTAGTAAAGTTAGAAATTTCCTGTCCTTTTATGGCATTGAAAAAATTATTCATGCTTTTGTCTCTACCCATTTGGACTACTGCAATGCCTTATTTACTTGTCTGAGTCAGAGAGAGGTGGCTTGTCTACAGCTTGTTCAAAATGCAGCTGTTCGTCTTCTCACTAGGACAAAGCATAGGGAACATATCACACCAGTATTGGCTTCTCTACACTCGTTGCCTGTAAGCTATAGAATAGATTTTAAAATTTTAATGCTTACTTATCAGGCTGTTCGTAATAAGGCTGCAGCATACAGCACTGAGCTCTTACATCCTCTTCATAGTGCAAGAACTTTAAGGTCTTCAAATCAGGGGTTATTAACTGTTCTTCGTACTAATTTAAAATCAAAGGGGGCTTTTGCAGTCTATATCCCAAAATTGTGGAATAATCTTCCTACTGATGTCAGACTCTCTGATTCAATTCAGGTTTTTAAAAAAACATTTAAAGACTTATTTTTATTCTCTTGCTTTTGACAGCTTTTGATCGATGTGCTTTGTAAGTCAGTGTGCATTTGAATATTTAATTGTGTGTATTACTTATTTGAGTATATGATTATAATGATCGTAATTGTCTTGTATTGTATTTTATTTGTAAGTATTTTGTAAAGCACTTTGTGAGTCACTCTGAAAAAGTGCTATATAAATACAGTTTTACTTACTTACTTACTTAAGACATAGAATTCTGTATTGAGTAGTGGTCTCAGACCTCCAATCTCATCAAGCATTGCAGAAAAAGACTCATTACTGTTATTTTAGTACAAGGAGACTGCAGCTTGCACAAAACACTAAATGCAAGACTTATTTGATAATTGAAAATTTTGAGAAGAAACTTACTTTTGAAAAATGAATCATTATTGTAAGTCATTTTATTAGAAATTCATTATTGATGCTATACTTCTTTTCATTTTTCTGTATGTATTTAAAACTTATTAGTTTCTTAAGCTTTGTAGCATTCTACTAACTATATATATATATATATATATATATATATATATATATATATATCAGGAACATTTTGTTGGTGCTGTAGACTAGCCCTGTCTTTCTCTGGTTTTCATTTCTGTGTTGTCCTGAAAACCAAACATGCATACACTTGTCTCTTATTAAAGCCAGGGTATTAGCTATCAGTTACACACATGCTTTGAAATTGTTTCCTCATTTGCAGAAACTTCCAGATCTTAGGACTGGAAAATGATGCCCGACCTTTCTACCAGCAGATGGCGCAGATGAATACAATGATCCTCAAATCAGCCTGCAGCCTTGGGTTGTATTCTTTTCTTTATATGGCATTTCTACTGAATTCTGTATGTTTGCTAAATGCTGCTGTGCTACATCTAACCAAACTCTAACCTTAACCTCAGGAGGACCCAGAAGACCTGGTCTCTTTTACTCTGTCTAATAAAAGCTGAAGTTTTCATAAAGTTTTCATGAAAGTTTTTCTTCACAGTGAACAGCCAAACGTCCCCACAATGTGAAAACTGAGGAGTCTTAAACTCTGAAGATGAAGTTATGAGCCTCAGCTAATATGATAGTGACTGGTACAGTTTTATGTTTATGGATGGATCATATATTTTCAGTATATTGTTATTATTATTTTTATATAGGAGATATCTTTCTATCACTCTCTCACGCATCCACCCCACCTGATAAATACATGAAAACACACTGTCACTCTGCAGATCAAAACATGCATGTTCCCTCCTGTCTTCAGTGTAGCTTCTATGCATATATTCTCAAAGAGAAGTGTAAAATACACTGTTGCATTGATCTGAAGGTAGTGCTTTAATTGCATTCTAAAATTGAGCATTATACACATAAACACAATTCCAAAAAAGTTGGGACAGTGTATGAATTCCTAATAAAAACAAAAAGCAGTGATTAGTAAATTCTGTTTGACCTGTATTAAATTAAAAACAGTATAAAACATATTTGACATTCTCATGAACATATTTGTTTTGTAAACATGTGCTGATTTCAAATTTCATGCCTGCAACACATTATAAAAAAGTTGGGACCTTTGTTGAAACACCTTCCTTTTAACAGCACTTTATTTTTTGGAGAAAACTCAAATTGATTCAGTGTTGAAAGCAGAATTTTTAGTCATTCTTCAAGTCTTCTTGACCCATGTTTGCTCATAATGTACATCCAAACACAAGCGTATTACCTGTTTAATGTCAACTTTGGACAACTTTGGGCCTGTCAGCGAGCTCTGGCCATGTAAACTGATACCAAATTTCAGTGTTTCAGAAGACAAAAGTATCATGCCATCACTAATTAAAATTGATTACAATTTATTCAATAATGTATGCACAAATTTTTGGCCAAATCTTTAAAGTCATGCTCTTTTCAACACTATTGTTTTTCTTCTCTTCCACTGCAGTGTAAATACCTTCTCCAATTCACATTCACAGGTGCGTAGTAACTAGCTGCATTTTCTCAAATACAGTAATATGTGAAGCAAAACTGTGATATATTTCTATCTTATTATACTTGAGGATGATAAGTTACATTTTAATTATTACCTTTAGATACTAATTCCTTTTTTTTTGTTTAATTTTATTATATGTTTTATTATATAATAGTATTATGTTATTATATTATTTTGGCAACAATTCTGCTTTGCTCACATCTCTTACTTTTGAGCTTTATCAATTTAAGTATCGCAAAAACAGAAGAACAAAGTTTATCAAGCTGCACTTTCTATGCAGATATTGGATAAATTATGAAGTTCCACTGTAGTGTATAAGCTGCCAAGAATTTAAATATTTTTTTGACTATGTACTTCTCCTCACGTTGATTCATTTTTCACAGAAGTAACAGTGACACTAATAGCATGTGTTTAGGCTCCTCTACCCACCGCTAAAATTCATTTTTGAAAACAATTCTGAAAGGTACCAAAATAATGTCATCAAAACTAAATTAATTGAGGTGAAATCTGAGATTGTATCCATTGAGTTGCTTCCTTAAGAACTGCAATCTGAACAAATCGCATGAGATCACTACTATCTGGTAAAAGGTTACTACATATTGCTGTCTGCACATCTTCTATTGCGAATGAAACTGCTCCTGATGTCATCTCAATGCTTTGCTACTGGCTAAAAGATTAACTGCCTTGCATTGAAAATTACTCAGTGAAAGTTATCTTGAATATTGCAATGAAAGCATTTGTTGATTTCATATCTCAAGTCATGTCGATATTGACTTTACCTTTTGTAAAATTAGACCTGCTCATTTGACCTGATATTGCTAACAACTATGTCTGGGACAAAGAGTCACGGCACATGAAAAACAGGATTCTATCTATTCATTCATTATTTATTTCACTTCATATCTTTTTACAGTATTTTTCCCTCTACTTCCCTTGTATTCTCTCTCTCTCTCTCTCTCTCTCTCTCTCTCTCTCTCTCTCTCTCTCTCTCTCTCTCTCTCGCTTTCTGTCTCTCTACGGTTCTTGCATGCTGGCTGCTGTACCGGCAATGGGGAGTTTGCCTGTGTGAAATATTAATAGGAAAATGGCTAATGCATTTTTAACCACCCGGCAGCCACCCTGGCTCTCAGTGCAGCCGCAGTGGAGCGATACCAGACGTAAATGCTGGCTTTAAGCAGTCAGGACACATGTTCACCCCCTGCCTAGAGGGGGCGCTGGCCTATGTCTAGAGGAATCGTCAATAATTTAATTTAATAAAAGCTTTGTGATTCGGTTCTACCTTCTATGGTTATGAATGGAATTGCTTAGCTAAAATCAGACTTACATAATATTACCCATACCCAAAATCAATCATTCTAGACATGTTTGGGCTCCAAAGTAAAGGTTTTTACTTTTACACTTGTACTATGCTGTTAATTGTTGTAAATTTAGCTATTGAGCATGGATAAAAGAAACAACATAAGCACATCTGTTTGACATTACTTAATAACCTGATGTTGAAGCATCCATATTGTGGAAAACTGAAATTTCCTCACTGTTTCAAAATAAGAGTTTGATGTAGTGTGTAAACATTGCTAGAAATCGTTGCGTCTCCAGTTTGTACAGCCTGTTTTAAATTCACTGTTTCTGCATTAACACAAAAACCAGCATGCTTACATACTTACTTACATATATCCATCTTTTCAGCCTACAGCAGTTTAGCACCACCCATTCACTTTAGAAAGAGCTATAAGGAGTGTTTCAATGTGGACTGCTTGAATGAGGCACAATACAGGGCAACAGGCTACAGGGTAGGAATTAAGTCAAGTCTGTAGTCATTTAGGCAGAATGTTTGCATGACGTGAGTGAGGTATAAGCTACCATTACTTGTTAGCCTCACTGCTATAGTTGCTGTAGTACAAAGGGGCAAATGGTGTAAATTTGATTTTTTGAAAGTGACTGCAAACACATGCTAGCATGAGTCAGGGTATGCTTTATCTACTTTCGGGTATGGACACATGGAAACACATGGAAAGTAATAGAAGAGACAGCGAGGGGCTCTGTGGCCAAAAACTAATATAATGACTAATATAAAATGTGCATCAACAGATGGACTACAGTGGGAACTAGAAGGTAGGGGTTTCAAATAAAGTGGTCAGTGAGTGTAGACATCGGCACAGCAGTATAACTGTAAAGGGCGGTCATTCAATACTGTAGAGGTTTATAAATTAATGTGATGGTGCTGTGAAAACACTCCATTACAAATTGGTGATGCAATGTTGAAGTTTTTGTGAGAAAAAAATAAAACAGTGTGTTAGTTTAGTAATGTTGTGCATCAGGGGCGTCACCTCAGAAGCAGCTTTTGCATTTTAGAATGGCTTTATCCATTGAAACCCAGGCTTATTATGCAGTAATTATACTTAATTAATCACTATATACGTTAAGTAGTTATAAGGGTGTGAGGGATTGAAGTGTGGACCAAATACAGGTTCCTTAAGGGTTAACGCCCAGTCTATCAAGTCACATAAACTGTAGCTGAGCATGAAAACACACACACACACACACACACACACACACGCACACACACACACACACACATTTCCAAAGATGATATTAGAGTGAACTCTCCATGGACCCCTGCAGCTTCGAACCACAGTGAGTATGAAAATGAGGCAGACTGCTGAGTATCGCTATAACACACACACACACACACACACACACACACACACACACACACACACACACACACACACACACACACACATTTTTCTAAGGACAGGACAGTGTTGTCCTCCCAGTAACCTTCTTCCTTTTCTTCTCTCTCTCTCTCTCTCTCTCACTCTCTCTCTCTCTTTCTTTCTCTCTCTCCTTCCCTCTCTCTCTCTCTTCCCCCTCTCTCTCTCCCTCTCCCTCCGTTTCTAGGTCAGGTTTGAGTGTGCGCCTCTCTCTGCTGTCTGCTCCAATCTGCCCAGCCAAAGCTGATCTCAACCTCAGACAATACAGAGACAGAGAGAGGAGAGAGAGAGAGACAGAGAGAGAGAGAGAGAGAGAGAGAAAGAGAGAAGGAAAAAGAGAGAGAAGCACACAAGGGAGAAAAAGACAGAGAGAAAAATCGGGGAAGAAAAGGCAGAGGGATCGAGAGAAAAGAAAGAGACAGGAGCAGAAAGAGAGAGAGAGAGAGAAGGAGTGAGAGAGAAATGGGTTAGGCAAGCATAGCATGGGCTCAGGGTGGTGTATAGCAAGCTAGTGGGATTGTGTAATACCCTGTCCTATTTCGTTCATTAAACACACACGCAATACTCCAACACGCACATGTTTACATACTTTATTTGACTGCACATAGAGGAAAAAAGGTGTATATATATAAGGAAATATAGAAGTAATTCTAAAAAGTGTTCTTCAAGAGTTCAATAGTAAAGAAAATGGTTTTATATAGAAGCATGAACACTCAGTGACCCTTTGCATTATTATAGGGTTAGTTGCATCATGAAATGGTTCTTCATAGTGATAGGGAATGTGCTATAGATGTTAGGCTTAGACCCACCCTTTTTGGTTCTATACAGAAGCCTTTTAAAGTGGTTTTATATGAAATCATGTATAGAGCACATTCTCCATCAATATGATGAACCCTTTAATCATGCAAAGGGTCCCTGAGTGTTCATGGTTCTACACAGAACCATTTTCTTCTTGAAGAACCATCTTCTTTAAGTGTGTATGTTGAACATGATATAAAGCTGAGTAAAATGACAGAGCGGAGTCAGCGGATGCTGAGGCGCATAGTGCGCAGAGTCAATCGCTATAGACCTCCAAACTTCATGTGGCCTTCAAATAAGCTCAAGAACAGCTTCATGGAATGGGTTTCCATGGTGGAGCAGCTGCATCCAAGCCTTACATCACCAAGCGCAATGCAAATCGTCGAACGCAGTGGTGTAAAGTGTCGCCACTGGACTCTAGAGCAGTGGAGACGTGTTCCTTGGAGTGATGAATCACTGGGTTTGGAGGTTGCCAGGAGAACGGTAGTTGTCTCACTGCATTGTGCCAAGTGTAAAGTTTGGTGGAGGGGGCATTATGGTGTGGGGATGTTTTTCAAGAGTTGGGCTCGGCCCCTTAGTTCCAGTGAAAGGAACTCTTAATGCTTCAGGAGACCAAGGGATTTTGGACAATTTCGTGCTTCCAACTTTGTGGGAACAGTTTGGGGATGGCCCCTTCCTGTTCCAACATGACTGTGCACCAATACACAAAGCACAGTCCATAAAGACATGGATGAGTTTGGTGTGGAAGAACTTGACTGGCCTGCACAGAGTCCTGAGCTCAACCTGACAGAACACCTTTGGCATGAATTAGAGCAGAGACTGCAAGCCAGGCCTTCTCGTCCAACATCAGTGCCTGACCTCACAAATGCGCTTCTGGAAGAATGGTCAAAAATTCCCATAAACACACTCCTAAATCTTGTCAAAAGCTATTATAGTTGCAAAGGGTGGGCCGACATCATATAAAACACTATGGATTGTCAGTCAAGTTCATATACATGTAAAAGCAGATGAGGGTTGTGTATATATTAAGATTAAGATTAAGATTAAGTGACCCTTATTAGTCCTACAATGGGGAAATTTCACTTCCGCATTTAACCCATCCGTGAAGTGAAACACCACATACACACTAGGGGGCAGTGAGCACACTTGCCCGGAGCGGTGTGGGCAGCCCAATCCGCAGGGTTATGTGTCTTGCTCAAGGACACCTCAGTCATGTGCTGCTCTGGGGATCAAACCAGCGACCTTCCGGTGACGATGCTGGATCCCTAACCTCCAGCCAATGACTGCCTCTATATATATATATATATATATATATATATATATACACAACCCCAATTCCAGTGAAGTTGGGACGTTGCGTAAAACATAAATAAAAACAGAAAACAATGATTTGCAAATCCTTTTCAACCTATATTTAGTTGAATACACTACAAAGACAAGATATTTAATGTTCAAATGGAATTTGAATTTGATGCTTGCAACATGTTCCAAGTTGGGACAGGGGCATGTTTACCACTGTGTTACATCACCTTTCCTTTTAACAACACTCAATAAGCGTTTGGGAACTGAGGACACTAATTGTTGAAGCTTTGTAGGTGGAATTCTTTCCCATTCTTGCTTGATGTACAACTTCAGTTGCTCAACAGTCCGGGGTCTCCGTTGTCATATTTTGTGCTTCATAATGCGCCACACATTTTCAATGGGAGACAGGTCGGGACTGCAGGTAGGCCAGTCTAGTACCCGCACTCTTTTATTACCAAGCCACGCTGTTGTAACACGTGCAGAATGTGGCTTGGCATTGTCTTGCTGAAATAAGCAGGGACGTCCCTGAAAAAGACGTAGCTTGGATTGCAGCATATGTTGCTCCAAAATCTGTATATACCTTTCAGCATTAATGGTGCCTTCACAGATGTGCAAGTTACCCATGCCATGGGCACTAACACACCCCCATACCATCAGAGATGCTGGCTTTTGAACTTTGCGCTGACAACAATCCGGACAGTCCTTTTCCTCTTTGGCCCAGAGGACACGATGTCCATGATTTCCAAAAACAGTTTGAAATGTGGACTCGTCAGACCACAGGACACTTTTCCACTTTGCGTCAGTCCATCTCAGATGAGCTCAGGCCCAGAGAAGCCGGCGGCGTTTCTGGGTGTTGTTGATATATGGCTTTAGCTTTGCATGGCAGAGTTTTGTAGATGGAGCGACAAACTGTGTTCACTGACAATGGTTTTCTGAAGTGTGCCTGAGCCCATGTGGTAATATCCATTACAGAATGGTGCCAGTTTTTAATGCAATGCAGCCTGAGGGGTCAAAGGTCATGGGCATTCAATGTTGGTTTTCTGCCTTGCCACTTACTTGCAGAGATTTCTCCAGATTCTCTGATATTATGGACTGTAGATGATGAAATCCCTAAATTAAAAAAAATTAAACTGCTGGACTATTTGCTTCACAAAGTGGTGAACCTCGCCCCATCCTTGCTTGTGAAAGACTGAGCCTTTCAGGGATGCTCCCTTTATGCCCAATCATGACACTCACTTGTTTCCAGTTAACCTGTTCACCTGTGGAATGTTCCAAATAGGTGTTTTTTGAGCATTCCTCAACTTTCCCAGTCTTTTGTTGCCCCTGTCCCAACTTCTTTGTAACAGGCATCAAATTCAAAATGAGTGAATATTTGCAAAAAACAATAAAGTTTATCCATTTGAACATTATCTTGTCTTTATAGTGTATTCAATTGAATATAGGTTGAAAAGGATTTGCAAATCATCATATTCTGTTTTTATTTATGTTTTACACAATGTCCCAACTTCATTAGAATTGGGGTTGTGTGTATATATATATATATATATATATATATAGAGAGAGAGAGAGAGAGAGAGAGAGGGGTTGAAAAACATGTCATCTGCCGCTCAATCTGTGTAACGTGTTCCAGTCTTCATTTCATGTGAAACTGACCAGTGAACACTCATTAAATCACTGAAGACCTATCAGAAATCCCTTCTTTCTTCATTCAGTCAGCATTGGAGACATGTGAAATGGCGTGCGAAAGGTTTATAGCTGTGCTGCAATGGTTTTTGGAGAGTAACAATGAAGATGATGGAGCGTTTAAATATGAAATATGTGAGTTTCATGTTATAAGTGTCTTTGAAGTCAAATTTAAGAAGAACATGAAACATTTTTGAAAATGCCCCTAGACCCCAGTACATGCCCTTTGCCACCAACCTATGAAAGAGGATAGCCTGGAGATTCTGATTTTGCAGCCAATGAAGCCTTGAACGCGCTTTCAACACGTCTTGAATGTGGATTTTTTGAATGTCTTCCTCAGACCAGTACTGTGCAGTTAATTTGCAAGTTAATTAGTCAGTCAATTAACTAAAATATATATTACTTATATACTAGAATATATACCACCATATATTATAATACCATATAATATGTATTGGCTCATGGCATTGCTCCTAACATTAATTTTCTCTTTAGCTAAAATCAAAGGTGTATCTAATGTTTTTTTGACAACCTTTAAAAGGTGACACTAATTGTATGGTTTTATGTTACACTGTGAATTTGGGCTGTGTGAGTTTATAGTTTATCCAACAGGGTTACTTAATGTTGAACATGATTTCTGATTTTGTCATATTTGATATTTGAGAAAATAACACAGAACACAGATTTTTGAGGGGTCTTTTCCTTTTATGGGATGTCTGGGACCCCCCTCCCAATCCCCCTCCCCCCGTCCCCCTTAATTTGAAACCTGGCTTTTGACCTTTTTAAGAAATGACATGTTTCAATGTCAGGACCATTCTTTTGGTCCTGAATTTCTAGGTTGACCCTATTCTTCTCAGGACAGTTTTGTTCTGAAAATGTACTAAAACAAACACACAGGAACACAACTCCTGCTCTCAGTATGCAAGCCGCACTTACAGTGTAGAACAAAAAAAAAAAAAACTCACCAAACCCCCGGCCCTTCAAAGACAGAGCTAATCTCGCTCACACTCACAGCCGATGCTAATTCAGTCATTGGGAATTCACAGCCACACTGCGCAATGCTGCTTCACTGGCTCATATGAAGACCTTTGGTGTAAGTCTGTGCTGCAGAAAAGCTACACTGCTTTACACTGAACCATCTCTGAACCATCATGCCCATAACCATGGATGGAGATCAATACACATACCTGAAAAAAATATATTTTAAGCTATTTAAATGGGCAATAAGTGTTTGGAATAAAAGCACAAATAGTAGAATAAATACACATATACAATTGGTTAATAATGCTGACACATGATGTTTGATGATTTAATGATGATGTCTTACTGGCAGGCATCTTTAAATGATGCTATTTCTACGAGCCTGTAATCAAAGTTAAGAATAACACGATTTAATCAGGATAGGGAAAAGTAACTGTAATCTGAAAAAGAAAGTAATCAAATAAAAATAGGGTGATGACAAGCAGGATTACATTAACACCACTTTTACATAGCACTCCTGGTGATTTTCCTGTCTGAGGTCATCACTATTAACTAATAATTATTCCACTTTGTAAGTAAATTAGTCTTTATTTATTATCCAATTATCCCCCATTATGATAATGCTAATTTCTGCTAGGGCCACTTTGGGCTAGCACCAAGCTAATGGTGGTATATTCACTTTGCCATACTGGGTTTGACACTACTTACAGCAGCTGTGGCTTGAATGAAGACGTTTGTCGTTTGTAAAACATTCAAACTGCATGCTTTTTATTTTATGGTAGCTTTATACTGAAGCCTTCAGCAAATATTCCAACTTAAAGCCTTCATTAAGGAACCAGTTGACTCCATTTTAATGATGCACACAACACCTACTTGAGTGCTAACAGCACCCCGGTTATGAAAAGCTTTAGGCACAGGTGCAGGGTGTGTTCATACTCCTTTTTCCAGACCAAAGCAGCATTGTTGCATTTTAGGTCTGGCTTAACAAACCAAAAGGCTGAACCGAAATTCATAGAGATAAATTCATAACTAATTGGGCAGATTTTATGATGTACATTTGGTGACAGTAACTGGGATAATATTCACTTTCTGTTTTATGCTTGAACATTTCATTGAGGTTTTGTGGATATCGCTGCTATCAGAAGAAAACTGTGTCTCCATTTTTATCAGTTTTTTACAGAATTTGAAAATGCCCGTTGTCCTATACATTGTGTGAAAATTTCATTATTAATAGACCAAAAGAAACGGTCAAATTTTTTTTCCTTCTCTTGTAAAGTTATAATTTTGGAGATATGAGGTTTTCCTCCAACAATAGTGATATAATGGTTTATCTACATTACAATATTGCTTTTAGAAAACAGCAAAAACTTTGCATATTAATATATATTATAATTGGATGCAGACATATATAGAGAAGCGGCTTAGAAAATGGATGGATGGATGGACATATATATTTTTAGAATGGCAATGAATGTGTCTTAACCATGGTAAAACTGCCTATTTTATAATTACCAATTCAGTATCTCATGAAGATCATCCAAACATGTCATCTTAATGTTTGAAACACTTCCATATACAGAAGTCAGATCAACAACCATGTATGTGACACAATTTCAGCTGCTTAAGTCCCCACAACATACTGTTTATTTCTAACTACACATGCTTTATTGGGTATGAATACCCAATTTACTCCAACAAAATATTTCATGACATTCAAATTGCCTTAAATATAGCACACATAAAGCACAGTTATGTTCTATACATCTATATGTGACATACGTATCTCTATGTAATTTTCTTTTCTAAAACAGTGCTGTTTTCCTGTTTACATGGTGTTAAAGTTGTATTTTTCTTGGCTTTATAAATATATCACTTTAAAAAGACTAGTAATTGAAAAATAACAAATAATCAAGTAAGTATGTGATCAGATCATGTTACTGTAATAATAATCATCTGAATTAGGTTACAGATGGTGTTTATTAATATGCAATCTGTAATGTGTACCAGAGTACATATTTAAACTAATCCCCTGACTCTCCCCAAGTCTATATTTGTCTATGTTTCTTTCAGAATTGCAATTTGTAAATTCTTATTTAGTGTAGCTGTAATTAGTATTTAACTGCCCCAAATCTATTTGCTACAGGAAAATGGAAAGATATTGTATTCACTGATTTTAATACATAAAGCACTCTTTCAGTTTCTCAAAATAAATTCCGCTCCTTCATGAACATAGAAACACATTTAACATTTAATTCTACACCCATTGTCCATCATTCCCAACACTACCTATAACCGACCCACACGACATCCTATTTGAATTAACACACGATCAGAAAGGCCAAATCTCGCACTTATACAACTTTATTCTAACTCATGAAGATGACAGCTCTGCTCAGAAACAAAGACTTGAGTGGGAGGCAGAACTAGAGACCAAGTTTAGTGATGACTGGTGGAGGGAGGCTTTACGTCGAGTTCACACATCGGCATCTTGCGCACGTTTTAAACTTATTCAATTCAAAGTCATATATAGAGTTCATTATTGTAAAGCTAGGCTCACAAAGATTTATCCCCACATAGATCAGACCTGTAATTGGTGTGGGGGCATACCCGCTAATCTAACTCACATGTTCTGGGCATGCCACAAACTCCAATCCTATTGGATCTCCATTTTTAAAACATTGTCCAAAATCATGGATCTCAACATAACTCCATCTCCTTCCATCACCATTTTTGGGACTCCGGATTCCAGTTTGCAACTAACCTCTAAACAATCTCAGATTATGGCTTTTGCTTCTCTTATAGCCAGGCGTAGAATATTACTACAATGGAAATCCAACAAGCCCCCTTCTTTTAGTTCCTGGCTCACAGACATGATGATGTTTCTGAAGTTGGAAAAAATAAAATTTACCCTGCGTGGATCAACAAACAAATTTTATTTTTATTGGAAAACTTTTATTGAATATTTTGAATCGCTGTCAGACCTCCCCACATATTGATTATTAGCCATAACAGAATGATATATACTAAGGCTTATAAGGTAGCTTCTAGATAGCAGAAATGTTAATACCATATTATTTACCATCTGTTACACATGTTGGATCCCCTTTTTTTTTTTTTTTTTTTTTGCTCCATATACACACAGGAAAATGCAAGTTTAAATGCTTATTGTGACTGTATACTCTATCCTTTCTTAAAATGTCTCTTCCAGCTAGTGCAAAGGGTATGGGAAGGGTGGGGGGGATGTTTGTTTGTTCGTGTACTGTATACTGTATATCGTGAAAAAACCAATAAATAAAAGTTTAAAAAAAAACATTTAATTCTACATAGCCGTTCAGCTTCATGATCCCCCATTGTACCATTATCAGCCATGTTTTTGGTTTAACCTGAAGGAATAGGAAGTGTCCAGAATATCCTTAAACTGATTCTGCTTTAGTCTCAAGGGTCCCAGCTGTGATTTTCACAGGTGGGTCACAGTTTGGCAAACGAGTGGGTCCCATTTAAATTTGCATCAACGCTTATATTTTTTTTTCTTTGAGAACATAGCTAAATGATGCATATTTCAGAACAAAAGTGCTAACTACACCATTTTTAGTTGACTGATAATACCTCTATTCTGACATCTGGCAAAAAAATATCTAACCTCAGCAAATAAATTTGGACAGCTAGCTTGCAAACATTAAATTAACTTCCATTGAACCTCTGTGAACTCCTAGGTGATTATTTTTCATCACTAATTTTACAGTGCACAACATTGTACAACTTTGTCTAAGGTAAAATACAGCTGGAGTATTTATGTGTACGGTGTGGATGGATGCATTTTTCAGACATACTCACTAGAGTGTGACAGCTGAATATCTTATCTCACACTCCTTGTCCATGTGCAGAGTGCAGGCAATCTTACACATCACTATATGGAATCCAAAGCTGTGGATTTGATTGTTGATTCCTGAATGCTTGGAATTAAGGAATCATTTCTTTTTGGGATCAACTCCCAAAAGGTGTCAAGACTCTCAAAGCATTCAGAAGTTATCAGTGTGGCCTAATCAGTCATGCAGCATGCATAGTTGTGCACATTAAAAGTGCTGTTGTGTTGCATTTGTTAACAGTAAGAGCAGAACATTGGGTAAAAGAGGGCTGAAAGCTTAGCATTTGGTGCATTTGTGTTTTTACTTCACAGAATATTTTGAGTTGCAAAGCATGCATTACCTCTACATGTGGGTCCTGGCATGAAAAAGTTTGGGAACCATTGCTTTACAGTATGTTCACTAGGCACATACAGTATCTCAGAAAAGTGAGTACACAACATTTCTGCAAATATTTTATTATATCTTTTCATGGGACTACTGCTATACAAGCTGTACACTGACTACTAAGTTAGATCCATTAGTTTCATTTCTATATTGTTGTCCCATGAAAAGGTATAATAAAATATTTGCAGAAATTGAGGGGTGTATTCACTGTTGTGAGATACTGTACATGTTTGAGTATAGACAATATATGAATGTTAGAAGGTTTGTATGACAGAAGCTACCCCTTCAGGTGAGCTAACGCTAAAGCTAATGCTGAAGCTAGTAAGAAGTGTTAGATTCTGAGGAGGATTATTCATCTTGTACAGTACATATTATGACATGCATAACAGTGCATTAACATTTATGTCTTCACAGAATTATTTTAATTGTAAATGTGATCACTGTATAGCCCTATTTAATCTGACTGATTTATCAAGATCAGCAAGTTAGTCAGGAAAAGCTAACTTAGCCAACTGATCTTACAACCCCAATTCCAGTGAAGTTGGGACGTTGTGTAAAACATAAATAAAAACAGAATACGATACAAATCCTTACAAATCCTTTTCAACCTATATTCAATTGAATACACTACAAAGACAAAATATTTAATGTTCAGATGGATAAACTTTGTTTTTTGCGAAGATTCACTCATTTTGAATTTGATGCCTGCAACATGTTACAGAAGTTGGGACAGGGGCAACAAAAGACTGGGAAAGTTGAGGAATGCTAAAAAAAACACCAGTTTGGAACATTCCACAGGTGAGCAGGTTAATTGGAAACAGGTGAGTGTCATGATTGGGTATAAATGGAGCATCCCTGAAAGGCTCAGTCGTTCACAAGGATGGGGCAAGGTTCACCACTTTGTGAACAACTGTGTGAGCAAACAGTCCAACAGTTTAAGAACAACGTTTCTCAACATGCAATTGCAAGGAATTTAGGGATTTCATCATCTACAGTCCATAATATCATCAAAAGATTCAGAGAATCTGGAGAAATCTCTGCAAGTGAGTGGCAAGGCAGAAAACCAACACTGAATGCCCATGACCTTCAATCATGACCTTTGACCACTCAGGCTGCACTGCATTAAAAACCGGCACCATTCTGTAACGGATATTACCACATGGGCTCAGGAACACTTCAGAAAACCATTGTCAGTGAACACAGTTTGTCGCTCCATCTACAAAACTCTGCCATGCAAAGCTAAAGCCATATATCAACAACACCCAGAAACGCCGCCGGCTTCTCTGGGCCCGAGCTCAACTGTGATGGACTGACACAAAGTGGAAAAGTGTCCTGTGGTCTGACGAGTCCACATTTCAAATTGTTTTTGGAAATCATGGAAGTCGTGTCCTCTGGGCCAAAGAGGAAAAGGACTTTCCGGAGTGTTATCAGCGCAAAGTTCAAAAGCCAGCATCTCTGATGGTATGGGGGTGTGTTAGTGCCCATGGCATGAGTAACTTGCACATCTGTGAAGGGCCCATTAATGCTGAAAGACACATGCAGGTTTTGGAGCAACATATGCTGCCATCCAAGCAACGTCGTTTTCAGGGACGTTCCTGCTTATTTTAGCAAGACAATGCCAAGCCACATTCTGCATGTGTTACAACAGCGTGGCGGGTACTAGACTGGCCTGCCTGCAGTCCAGACCTGCTCCCACTGAACATGCGTGGCGCATTTTGAAGCGCAAAATACAACAACGGAGACTCCGGACTGTTGAGCAACTGAAGTTGTACATCAGTCAAGAATGGGAAAGAATTCCACCTACAAAGTTTCAACAATTAGTGTCCTCAGTTCCCAAACGCTTATTGAGTGTTGTTAAAAGGAAAGGTGATGTAACACAGTGGTAAACATGCCCCTGTCCCAACTTCTTTGGAATGTGTTGCAGGCATCAAATTCAAAATGAGTGAATATTTGCAAAAAACAATAAAGTTTATACGTTTGAACATTAAATATCTTGTCTTTGCAGTGTATTCAATTGAATATAGGCTGAAAAGGATTTGCAAATCATCGTATTCTGTTTTTATTTATGTTTTACACAACATCCCAATTGGATTTGGGGTTGTAAGATTATTGTTTTGTAGTGTTATTTTTCATTATTTGGCATTATCGTTGAGCGAATACAGTCACCCAGACAAAGTTTAGCTTACCTCAGAGTCAGCATAAGACTGCTTGTTCATACACTCACCAGCCACTTTATTAGGTACATGCTAGTAAAAGGTTGGACCCCCTTTTACCTTCAGAACTGCCTTAATTCTTCATGGCATACTTTCAACAGACCAGCCCATCTGACACCAACAACCATGTCACGCTCAAAGTCACTTAAATCACCTTTCTTCCCCATTCTGATGCTCAGTCTGCACTTCAGGAAGTTGTCTTGACCACCTCTATATGCCTAAATGCACTGAGCTGTGGCCATGTGATTGGCTGATTGGCTATTTGTGTTAACCAGCAATTGAGTGTACCTAATAAAGTGGCCAGTGAGTGTAGTTTCGCCACTGAGCTGTGAGTGTGAGAGTGGTCTTCCATGGCTGCAGGAATGAAATAAAAAGAAAACCACCCTCTCAATGACTTATGGCCTTGAACCTGCATAGTTGACAGTTTAATCAGTGAAATTCTTAGTGCTTAGCATTATTACATCCAATTTCTCAGAAAAGAATATGCAAAAAGGGCTCCTGTCTGCTTTTGAGGGCTACATACAAGACTTTGTGACCTTTCAGAAGCCTTAAAGCACCATGAGAAATTAGGCAAAAATGTGTTTGGTTCTCAAAAATGGAAATACTTCAATAAAGTACAGGCCGAAGAAAAAAGGAAGTATAGCAATATGAATATTTTCTAATATATATTCTGAATTAATATATTCAAAATTTTTAAATCATTAGAAGATGAGATCAGGAAAGTTGCCTGATGCAACAGACTCAAGCACAAACACACACACACACACACACACCTTCTAGCTTAACTTTTAGCATCATTTGCAAAAAGATCTTTTTGCTCCTTATAGTGTTTTATCCCTTCATTCTCCTAAATTCTTAAATCCCTTCTTTTATGTTATTTATTCAGCATCTCTCCTTTCAAACTACAGGTGCTTCTTCACACTCCAGCATGATGTAATTCAATTGTAATGCCAAACATCAAACAGCTATGCAGTCGTCATGTTTCAGAAACACACTCTTCAAAGCCTTTGGCATCTCTTTGCATCACAGTGCGAGAATGTGAGGCTAAAAAGTTGGCCCTGAGCATCAGTCTGGGGAAAGATAGCATTCATTTTTAAAAGAATAAAGTATTAACGCAGAACTACTTGTGTTTGTCTTTAGCCTTTTGACTCTTTATTGCTGGGCATTATGAAACAACGTGACCTTGCACATGCTATAGGGAATTCTGTCCCCCTCCCAACCCCCAACACACCTAAAAAGAGTAACTATGTTAACAATTAGTTCTACTTCCTGTTTTAACAAAAGAATGCAGAACTCAAGTGTGTAAGTGTGTATATATATATATGTGTGTGTGTGTGTGTGTGTGTGTGTGTGTGTGTGTGTATTTATACATACTCACCAGCCACTTTATTAGGTAGTAACCTTGCTAGTAAAAGATTGGACCCCCCTTTGCTTTCAGAACTGCCTTAAGTCTTCATGGCATACTTTCAACAAAGTGTTGGAAACATTCCTCAGAGATTTTGGTTGGTTATTGAGTTACTGTTGCCTTTCTATCATCTCTGCCCATTCTCCTCCGACCTCTCACATCAACAAGGCATTTTTGTCCACACAACTGCCACTCACTGGATATTTTCTCTTTTTCTGACCATTCTCTGTAAACCCTAGAGATGGTTGCGCGTGAAAATCCCAGTAGCTCAGCAGTTTCTGAAATACTCAGACCAGCCCATCTGGCACCAACAACCATGTCACGTTCAAAGTCACTTAAATCACCTTTCTTCCCCATTCTGATGCTCAGTCTGCACTTCAGCAAATTGTCTTGACCACCTTGATTCTGTCTTTACCAGTTTTCTTCAGTCCTTTTATGTTCAGGTAGATACATTTAATAGTTCTGTTTTAACCACTATGCTTTGCAGAGATGTCAAATTCAGGTCCAGAAAGTAAAAGTCCTTCCCAAGATTTTGTTCCAACAGGCTGGCTTCTCTAGTTAGATCA
Organism: Pygocentrus nattereri; assembly: GCF_015220715.1. Lineage (NCBI taxonomy): Eukaryota > Metazoa > Chordata > Actinopteri > Characiformes > Serrasalmidae > Pygocentrus > Pygocentrus nattereri. The sequence continues at coordinate 18,679,752 of NC_051233.1, forward strand.
CACCACCAGCAGAGCTGTCCAGCCTGTTGGAACAAAATCCTGGGAAGGATTTTTACTTTCTGAACCTGGATTTGACACCTCTGCTTTGTGCTCAATTTTACCAGTTCAGCATATATTGCTGTATAAAAGGTGTGTAACTAGTAAATGCCAACCTAGGGCAAAAAAGAAAAACCTTTTTTTGACAAAATGATGATGGTATGGCAAAATGTTGAGGATAAAGTAATTTTATGTGAAAAACCTACCACAACCAATGTAAAGAGGTCCATGCAAGCTGTTGCCTTATTTTATAAAGAAAGCTTAAGGTTGCATTTAGAAAGTTCAACAGCACATCATACCAAATTGATAGAAGAAATTCTTTGATTCTTCTAATCAGCCTCTGTGTTTATTAGCAATGTTAGCCAGTGCCTTGAACACCACAACTACTAGCATTTCTAGATTAAATTAATGTACCTCACCACGCTACAGTGGAGAATTTTCTATCTAGTTGTCAGGTTTTTAGCAAACCTTGCATATATATATATATATATATATATATATATATATATATATATATATATATACACACATACATACATACATACATACATACATACATACATATATACATTGCTTTGTTCTGTGCAAAGTTGAATGTGCTGACAACAAAATCATCAATGGAAATCAAATTTATTAACCAATGGAGGCAGGCCTGGATTTGGAGTCACACAAAATTAAAGTGGAAAAACACACTACAGGCTGATCCATCTTTGATGTAATGTCCTTAAAACAAGTCAAAATGAGGCTCAGTATTGTGTGTGGCCTCCACGTGCCAGTATGACCTCCCTACAACGCCTGGGCATGCTCCTGATGAGGTGGCGGATGGTCTCCTGAGGGATCTCCTCCCAGACCTGGACTAATGCATCCGCCAACTCCTGGACAGTCTGTGGTGCAACGTGGCGTTGGTGGATGGAACGAGACATGATGTCCCAGATGTGCTCAATCGGATTCAGGTCTGGGGAACGGGCGGGACAGTCCATAGCTTCAATGCCTTCATCTTGCAGGAACTGCTGACACACTCCAGCCACATGCGGTCTAGCATTGTCCTGCATTGGGAGGAACCCAGGGCCAACCGCACCAGCATATGGTCTCACAAGGGGTCTGAGGATCTCATCTCGGTACCTAATGGCAGTCAGGCTACCTCTGGTGAGCACATGGAGGGCTGTGTGGCCCTCCAAAGAAATGCCACCCCACACCATTACTGACCCACTGCCAAACCGGTCATGCTAAAGGATGTTGCAGGCAGCAGATCGCTCTCCACGGCGTCTGCAGACTCCGTCACGTCTGTCACATGTGCTCATTGTGAACCTGCTTTCATCTGTGAAGAGCACAGGGCACCAGGGGTGAATTTGCCAATCCTGGTGTTCTCTGGCAAATGCCAAGCGTCCTGCACAGTGTTGGGCTGTGAGCACAACCCCCATCTGTGGACGTCGGGCCCTTATACCATCCTCATGGAGTAGGTTTCTAGCCATTTGTGCAGACACATGCACATTTGTGGCCTGCTGGAGGTCATTTTGCAGGGCTCTGGCAGTGCTCCTCCTGTTCCTCCTTGCACAAAGGCGGAGGAAGCGGTCCTGCTGCTGGGTTGTTGTCCTCCTACGGCCTCCTCCACGTCTCCTGGTGTAATGGCCTGTCTCCTGGTAGCACCTCCAGCCTCTGGACACTACGCTGACAGACACAGTAAACCTTCTTGCCACAGCTCACATTGATGTGCCATCCTGGATGAGCTGCACTACCTGAGCCACTTGTGTGGGTTGTAGAGTCCGTCTCATGCTACCACGAGTGTGAAAGCACCACCAACATTCAAAAGTGAACAAAACATCAGCCAGAAAGCAGAAAGGTACTGAGAAGTGGTCTGTGGTCCCCACCTGCAGAACCACTCCTTTATTGAGTGTGTCCACCTGTTGTCTATTCCATTTGCACAACAGCTGTGAAATTGATTGTCAATCAGTGTTGCTTCCTAAGTGGACAGTTTGATTTCACAGAAGTTTGATTTACTTGGAGTTATATTGTGTTGTTTAAGTGTTCCCTTTATTTTTTTCAGCAGTGTATATATACACACACACACACACACACACACACACACACACACATACACACACACACATTGTCATTATCCATTCCATCAGCTCCACTTACTATATAGGTGCACTTCGCAATTCTACAATTACAGACCATCTGTTTTTCTGCATACTTTGTTAGCCCCCTTTTACCTTGTTCTTCAGTGGTCAGGACCCACATAGACCCTCACAGAGCAGGTACTATTTGGGTGGTGAATCATTCTAAGCACTGCAGTAACACTGATGTGGTGGTGGTGTGTTAGTGTGTGTTGCACTGGTCTGAGTGGATCAGACACAGCAGTCCTACTGGAGTTCAGCACAGTGTCACTGCTGGACTGAGAATAGCCCATCTACCAAAAAAAAGTCAGGTTCGGGTTGGTCTGTTTGTGAGTCATTTCATTTTCATTACGCTGTAGTTGCATTGTGGGATGCAGAATATCACGAAGATTGCTCGGGCAGTGTACTGAAAACTTCTGCTGAAGCAGTACGTCACCCAGGTATCTTAGGAGTACTGAAGAAATTCATGTAGGTCACATACTGCATACTACTTACTGCTTTTGGGCAGAATCAGTATGCAAAAAAGCGTCATGTGGGCAGCATTCCATAACCACTGATGAAGGAGTAGAGAATGACCAACACAAACGGTGCAGCAGCAGATGAGCTATCGTCCCTGACTTTACATCTACAAGGTGGACTGACAAAGTACGAGTGTCTAATAGAGTGGACAGTGAGTGGACACCGTGTTTAAAAACTCCAGCAGAACTGGTATGTCTGATCCTCTCAGACCAATGCAACACACACTAACATACCACCACTGGAGGGCTGAGAATGATCCACCACCCAAATAGTACCTGCTCTGTGAGGGTCCATGGGGCTCCTGGCCACTGAAGAACATGGTAAAATGGGGGTTAACAAAGTATGCAGAGAAACAGATGGACTATAGTCTGTAATTGTAGAATTACAAAGTGCACCTATATAGTAAGAGGAGCGGATAAAATGGACAATGAGCGTAGAAACAAGGAGGTGGTCAGAATGTTATGCCTGATCGGTGTATATGTGTGTGCATGTATGCACATGTATGTATTACAGAGCACACTGCTCTGTGTTTAGAAACATTTTACAGAATGTTGGCAAAAACTCCATTTAACTTAATAAGAAACTGGTCAAATTACATATTGCTTGTATACTGATTCTGCGTAAAAACATTAAGTAGTATGCAGTAAGTGACCTACATGAATTTCTTCAGTACTCCAAAGATACCTGGATGACGTCAGGTATCTTCAGCAGAAGGTTTCAGTACACTGCCCGAGCAATGTTCGTGATTTTCTGCATCCCACAATGCAACCACTGACGTAACTGCCTGGATAATATTTATAGCTCTTTAATAGCTCTGGATTCAGCCTTTCATCTAATTAAAAAAGGGCAAAATGAAAAAAAATTGACCAAATGTTGCTGCACCAACTTTCTCTGCCAGTCTTGAAGTGGGTATGTTCTCTATTTAACAGTTAACTTACGCATAACATGGATAAAATAGCAACTCAGGTGAACAATACGCTCACCATTGGCTTTTTGGGCTCCTGCTTCATGAAGATACACTTATATTCAGTCAGACTAGCTCACGTTACCACGTTACTACAGCATAATGAAAATGCAGTGATTCACAAACAGACCTATCTGAATGTGACTTTTTAGAATGTTTATTTGTAGCTTTGAAAATGGTTAGAAAACAACTCCAGTGCTGCCCTCTGTCATGGTATGGGGTGTAGTGATGGTTGCTAAGCAGTAATTGGAGGGCTGAGGAAAATGGGCGACTCTTTAGGTGGTTTGATCAGAAAGGAAAATGACCATTCTGTACTGTCTTTTGGGTTTCTCAAATGCTAGAAGGCATTCTCGAGCAAGTCCAAAATGAAAGGGTTAAAATGGAGGATTTGAGCAAAATCATAGTTTACAAATGCTTAAATGTTTTCATGTAAAAGAATACATTCATTTCCTGAACAGTGAATAGCATAAAACATTTTAACACCGGTGCTATGTTACGCTGTTAAGAGCTTCTGAACTCAAGTTATAGGAGTTTAAACGGGCGCCTCATGTACATTCATGATGTCAGTGACCGTGAACAACCAAGCTGCTCTGCCCTCCAACTAATCAGTACTCAGTAGTACTAATGCTGCCCAAAACCTTTTTGGTGTAGAAGCATGGAAATATACAGCTACATTAGCTTTTTTAGTGAATTACATCCCTCTACTATCCAAAATTAAAGGAAAGTTCTGGGCAATTGTTTAGAAACTATTTTAACTTATCTTAGCTGTTTTGCTCCATTTACTCCCATTCGTTTAGGACTTGCTTGTGGGTGCCCAGTGGTGCCATGCAATCATGTTTTTGATATAATGGGGGAAATAGGAGGAGGCCAGGCTCTTCATAAACTGGCTCTGGTCTGATAGCCTGATTGCAAGATTTTGATCATTTAGTCCTGCCCCTGCCCTGTACTACGGCACAAGGCTTGTGTCACATACTGGATACTGTTTAGTATATTAGCCTACTATGAAGAGTAGAAAAGAATTTACAACCATTTGTCACTTTGTTTGCACACTGTGAAATTATACTTTAAAATTTCACATTTAGCATTTAACTCATCTGTGCAGTGAAACACCCACATATATGCATGCTAGTGAATACACACACTAGGGGGCAGTGAGCACACTTGCCCAGAGCAGTGGGCAGCCCTATCCACGGCACCCAGGGAGCAATTGGGGGTTAGGTGCCTTGCTCAAAGGCACTTCAGTCATGGACTGTAAGCCAAAGGGATCGAACCAGCAACCTTCCAGTCACTGGGCTGGTTCCCTAACCTCCAGCCCAGGACCGCCCATCAGTATATACTGATGCAGTTTGCAGTCTACAGCACACAGTATGCTATTTTGAATACAGCCAATGAAAGAATTTGCCATTGTGCTAACGTTAGCTTGAATAGCCCATATGACAAAAAACTCCAGTGATCTATCTGTAACAAATAAATGAACAGCTCCATTCCAAAACACTGTACAACCATTTGTAACAACTTTGGATATAATGAGTTTTCAAAAAGAATAACAGGCGAAATGTGGAAAACACATTTATAATTCTCTGATAAAAGGGGTACTACTTACTACATAAAGAATATAAGATTTAAACAATAAACTGAGCTGTGTGCTACAGTTCCCCATGAGATTATTAGGCTTTTTAAGCATGCTGTAAAGCTTATCCTACCTCGCAATAGCTGCTACAAAGGAATGCATTTGTGGGCGGAGCATGGGGCGGAGCATGGGTCGGTCAGTAACGCCCATGTTAAAATAAGTTTCAATTCTTTTCACTAATTTCATCTCAGCATCGCAGAGGCTGTATTTGAATGCTCATTAATCGCCTGTATGAGCCGCGTGTTCCTTACAACTCTTTGCAGTTACATATGCAACCGTCTGTATGTCCGCAGTATGTTCAATTACACTGCATGTACAGGTGCGCCGCACAAGTATCCATATCACATGATCTATGAGACTGAATTAGAATCAGTTGCAACGCCCGGCCACTGAGTGGCATCGCGTTAAGAGGAGTCAGAGGGTAAGCTCAGCCACAGAAAATAGGGCCTAGCCTGAAAATAATGATAAAGTCTTGCACAGCAACGAGCGTCATGAAGTACCACTGTACAGAGCAACAGTGCCTCCCAGTGGCTGGAAATGAAAGTGCATAGAAGAGTCTTCAGTCTCTTTGGTTGCGTGTCTGTTTACATACGTGTCAATCCATCCGCTTTTCCCGTGAGATACGTGGTTTCCACAGTTTTGGAGGTTATACGGCCGTGTGGTAAACAGTAGTTTAAATGATTCTCTTTTTACACAGCTAATCTGAATAATATCGAGGCTTTCCCGTTTGTTTTTCCCTTTTTATTGCACTTACCCATAAAACAAAAAGTGGTTGTTGCAAATGATTTTGACAATGGAAATGCACTATATGTGTACAAGTGTACGGAGCCCCGCTGGTGACATCCTGTATACATTTTTTAAAAATGCGTGGCTTTACTAAGGACTTAGTAAGGCATGGGAATGAGATGATTAAGTCGTGGCCATGACTTAGTAAGGCATGGGAACAAGATCACGGATTACTAAATTGTGGCCATGCATTAGGATCTCATTCCCACGCCTTACTAAGTCGTGGCCACGCATTGTTTTTATTTATACAGGGTGTCACCAGCAGGGCTCCGTACAAGTGAATTCATGGAGGCTGTGAATATAAGGGTAACTGGCTCTAGAAGTTGATATGTGTTCATCGTTCAGTTTCTTAGTCTGTCAGAGTTTGTGAGCACTGTATCTTGCTCTTTTTGCTTGAGAACCTTGGGGTTTTGGGATTTTCCATAGCGTCCACTCTCTCTTCTCTCTTCTCCTCCTACGGAGCAGCCAGACACCCCCACAAAGTCAAAACGTTCACATTGTTCTTAATCCTGGGGACATTTATCTCCCACAACAAGCTAAACACATGTACCCAAGTTTGATTGTGATGTGTTGCCATTGTTTTCTGTAGTACTTCAGCATTAAACTAAACTAAACCATAACCTTATGTTCATCATCAAAACATGTTTTTGATCTAACACTTTTATAAAAGCCAAAAAAGAAGTAATTTCCTTGTGGAATCCAGGCAACTATTCCCATAACATCCAAATAGTCCCATTTAGCTAACATGTATGTAGCCCATGTGGCCTTAGATCACATGGTCTCTAAGGTTGTCATGTTGTCATAGCAACAGTTCCACCTCCCACTAATTCAGTGTTTCTCAGCCCTGCTCCTGGAGGCCCACTGCCCTGCATATTTTTATGCTTTTACACACCCATTTTAACCAAATAATGGGCTGTTAATGAGCTGATTAGTTGGATCAGGTGTGTTGGGGGGATGGAAAACACAAACACTCTCAACTCCAGGACCAGGGTTGAGTAACACTGCTCTAATTGGTCTCATGCTTTTACATTTCTTTGCATTAGAGAGATGCAGATAGCTGGCATATAGACAGATAAGCTGGCACATTTTGATATACAGTCTGTAGGGATAAACAGACATTCTGGGTGATGTTTATATACAATACTTTACATGCACACATTTATGGGGTTGTAGACTCTCAGTTTTGGTCATCATTTTGAGTCTTTTCTTTAAAAAAAAGTTGAAGCTTGCCACTGTACAAAGCAGTGCGCAATGCTTAACATGAGGCTTGGTAGTGGTTCAGTTTGCCACTCTTGCTACATTGCTCCCGGTTTAAAATTGGCTTCAAAACTGACTGTGTGCTTGGGTTCGAATTAATGATGCAGGAGTTTGTCTCTTCAAACACGCCAGAATCAACTTATTAGCTAATTAGCAGTCTTCTCATTGATTCACTAGAGAAAATGCAAAAATGTGAGAAAAAAGTATGGGGCCACCAGGACTGAGATTGGGAACCCCTGCACTAGTGTGTACAAAACTTTAATATCTAACTCAGTGCCGACTGCCAGATGGGGGGCCAATGGCAAGCATGACCATAGCTATTTATTATAAAGGTTCAGGGTATCTAAAAAAGGCCTAAACTAGTTGTGATGTTAACACCAAGTGTGACTGGTCACGTGAAATGTAACAGCACGTAGCCGCATGAAACTTTACAGAATAGCTTTACTGCAGAACCACTGGGGGCTGAACATTTCTAAAAACCATGCTGACAGTGAGATGAGACAACATGCATTTTAGTTCCTTCTTATATTGCTCATAGAAGTCATCATTATGGTTCTCATCTCATTTCATCTTAAAGTATACATGAGTGATCAAAAATTGTCATCATGCTATGATTTTTCATACTCAAAATATTGCACTCTATACAAAAAACAGCCGTTTGTGTTTCAGCTATCAGGTACACAGCATTCTGTAAAGCTTCCTATAGACATCCATCCATCCATCCATCCATATTCTAAGCCGCTTCTCCGTCAGGGTCGCGGGGGGATGCTGGAGCCTATCCCAGCAGTCTTCAGGCGGAAGGCAGGATACACCCTGGACAGGTCGACAGTCCATCGCAGGGCAGACAGACAGTCACTCACACACTCACACCTAGGGGCAGTTTAGCATGTCCTATAGACATATAATGCATCATTTTCATGTAGAAGTCATACGTTCATGATTTAAGTATAGTGCCCTTTATAGAGAGTTGGGACACGAATTTGAACAGAGCTTATTATCTGTTTGCTAACGTTAGTTTCTTCACTAACTAGCTGCAGAACAATGTTTCTCCAGGTAAAAATTCATAAAGACCTCCTAAAAAAAGTTAATTTGCAAATCTGTTTTTAACAGTATAGTGGGTGTCCTACTGGGTTAGCATGATGATTAATTATTAATTAAGCCTGAGAAAATTACATTTTAAGTCTAAGAAAGTTACATTTAAAAGCTATTTATCTATGCAGTGACAATTTATTGATCATAGAAAAAAAAACACTGAGCCAAGACACTTTTCTGCCTGGTTTTATTGACATGTTTGCAAAGCATTTGAACAAGTTTCTGGAACAAGCTGTTATTTCAAAGATTTTGTATAGACAACACTTTCCGAAAGTTGTGGAAACAACATGGGCCATTTAAAAAAATGGTGGGTACGTGTCCCCAGCATCCCCAGTAAAAATTATGCCTATGGTAGCCCTGCATCTTGCTGATTATATAGTGCAGTCCTGAAGAATTTTGCATTGGCACAATGTTTGTTATTTTAGTTTTGGTTACCAGCATACTGAAGTGGCTCTGATTTGAAGGCATTTACATTCACACTGGGAGATCACAGTCCTCCAAATTTAGCAGAACAAAATAATTGGACACTTGCTGGCTCAGTTATTTCGAAAATAGGCCCGTGTCTGTGTGTAGTCTTGCAGGTCTGTATCTGTTCAAGTAGTAAAAATGGATGTCTGGACACAACTTATTAAAATGTTGTTACAATAATCAATAACACGAGGAAAACAACACTTAAGCCACCAGAATTTAACTGCTGCGACATTTAAGGTGGGACAGGAAAATTATAACTAGAAGCTGGCAAATAGGCTGAGGCACCAGAATGTAAGAGCTGCATTATTTAAGATGGAATGAGAAAAATTTGAACAAGAAGCTGGTAAATAAGAATCTGACTTCAGTTTCTTCAAGCCAACCAGTACCAGTGGAGCAATGGACTTTTGTTTATGGGATAACTGACTTAACTATTGCTGCCATACATAGCCAGCAATGCATCTAGCCAACACTGACAGAGTTACAAAAATCCACATGAGCTGATTTATAATGTATGTATAAACAATACATATTGATCAGCTTACAGTATTTGTTATTGTCAAAGTTTAATGTTGTAAAAGTCTAATGTTGCATGTCCTGTAGGCTCAGTGTCCTCAGCCGAGTCTGGAGAAGAGGAGGTTGGATAGACAACTCTCTCCAGTACTTTGAATTTGGACCTCAGTACCCATTTTAAACATGTGCTGTCAGTATTACATATTGCACTTTTAATATATTCTCTGATTGTACTTACACAACTGTGTGTCATGTCCTGCCCTTTATTCACACTCTTATAGATAGATCATATGCTGAGCAGATTTCATTGACAGGTACATAAGTGTGTTCATAGGCATGTGCATGCTTGCGTTTCTGTAAATAGGTGCTGCTGATGTGTGTCCTTGTCCCTGTCTGAAGGGGCTGAAGGTCTACATCGGATTATTATGATGAGTGAGGCTGGATGACCTCCACACAACCTTCAAATCTTTCTCTCCGCCTTGACCCAGCTTTCCCAGACAAGGACGACTAGTAGCTTTCCATTCAGCACAGCTCCATTTATGTCATACCCAATGTTATAACAAAGTGCAAGTTCAGCGAGACAACAAATTTACACAATTCCAATGATTTTACGAAATTACAATTCAACTGTCTAAACATAAACAACTTTATAATTCAAAATGACTAATCAATCTACATGTGCCTTTGGGGTATCTGAGAAATTGTGTAACATTTTTTTCCAGTTTTTGAGAGCAGGGATTTTTAGCTTTACTGTGAATGAAGTTAGCCCTCCAATGGACTGGTGACCTGTCCAGGGTGTATCCTGCCTTCTACCCGATGACTGCTGGAATGGGCTCCCGCTCCCCCCTGCAACCCAGAAGGATAAGTGGCTTAGAAAGTGTGTATGTGTGTGTGTGTGTGTGTGTGAATGAAGTTATAGTGAGAGATGTATTGATAAAACAAGCAGTAAAATATGCATTTTCAGTGGGTTCATTTGATAATTCCATTAATTTCTTAATCCTGACATGCTGCATCCACTGATATGTCACGAATGCATAGAGGCAGGTTTAACCAACTGCCAATCTAAATTAGAATACAGAGTTAAGTTATAACTGAATTACAGCCATGCCTGCTTAGTGCACAACATTCAAAGTCAGGGCTACTTCTTGCTATAAGCAATATAAGGAGTTGCTAGGGTTCCTGAGCCCTAGCAGGGCTCCAGTGAGTATATAGATTTATTTTTTTATTTAAATTTCTTGTACTTATTTACAGAACTGTGTTACAGAGGCATAGGTGTGATGTCACCAAATCCAGAAGCATGTTGAGGTAATTACAATGTGTGTATGTACTACATGTAGTCTTTAAATGTCATAGAATTACTGTACTGTAATTACAGTATGCATGTGCAGTACAGTAGAATGACTGTTACTGTTTTGCAGAAATCCAAAAGCAATTGCTTTTCTCCATCACTGTGCTAATATTTAATCTCTACAGCACATATGCATGTGAATGAGGATGGTTTGAGTGAACAATACATCCTGTCTTGTGAGGAAATGTAATGTAAAATTGTGGAATAAGCAGGGGCAAAGAGCAAAGAGGATGAAAGAGAGGTTGACAGAGTGAAGGAGAGAGAGGGAGAGAGAGAGAGAGAGAGAGAGAGAGAGAGAGAGAGAGAGAGAGAGAGAGAGAGTGAGAGACAGAGGGGGGACGGCAGAAGACAAGAGAGGTGAAGAGAAGGTGGAGGCTTCTCTGACGTTGCTGACTCAGGCCTATTCATGAAAAGTGTTGATTTCCACTCCATTTCTCTTGCTATTTTGTAATTCTAATGAAAGGAGGAAAGACTGGCAGGGGTTTCAGAGGGATGGAGCGAGAGAGGGAGAGAGAGGGAGAGAGAGCAGATCGGATTAAATATCGACTGACTTCAGGCTGTCCAGTGCAGACAAGCAGCAGAGCACTGACTCATCATCAATGAGCTGTGCCAGCACTGGTAAAAGAAGAGACAGAGAGGAGGAAGAAGAAAGGGATGGAGACAAAAAAAAGAGAGAGAGAAGAGAGGGAGAGGGAATTGCAGAGAGGAATGCACGGAAGCGAATAGAAGAGAGGCACCAAATAAAAATCATATGTTTCTGGTTGCAAGTTGCATGAAAAAAACAAACATGTTACTTAGCTTACATTTGCATTTTTGTATTATTAAAGTGTGATGACATGATACAATTAATTAGTTATTTCATTAAAACACTTCATTAGCTGGCTAGCTAACTAGCAAATTAAGCTCATCACCTGTTTTTTTAATTAGTCGACTGAAGTCTATCAGCTGAAAGAATATTGTTTAATGGGATCACGTGGTGTTGATTAGTTGTTTCATAAACATGTAAGACAGCTATATCCATCAAAGTCTGAACAAAAAGTTCACACTTGCAGAAATGCTACAGCATTTTCACATGGAGCAGAAAAAACCTGAGTAGATAACACAGATAGGTGTCATTAGGATGAATGATTATCCATCCATCCATCCATTTTCTAAGCCGCTTCTCCGTCAGGGTCGCGGGGGGATGCTGGAGCCTATCCCAGCAGTCATCGGGCGGAAGGCGATGAATGATTATATTTTATATTATATTAAATTGGGCAATTTGACTTGGAAAAAATGTAGAAAATACATAGCTACATCATAGCTAAATCAAAAAATGCTACACATATTCTACAATTGATTTTTCTTTATGTTTGGATTATAAGTAGTGTTTTCCAAAATCCCACAACATAGATTTAACCCCTTCAGTTGTGATTTGAAGCAACCTGGTAAGCAATGTGGAAGCTATTTTAAAAAAACACCACTAGATGGAGACATTTTGAAAAAGATACATGAAGTGTATAAAACTAAAAAAAAGGCAGCCTGCTCAGCAGTGGTGGACAGTAACTAAGTACATGTAATTAGTTACTGTACTTAATTAGTGTTTTTGTATAACTGTACTTTACTGAAGTATTTCCATTTTGGGTGACTTTTTAATTTCACTCCACTACATTTCAAAGTCAAATATCTTACTTTTTAAGATCTTTAATATCTTACTTGCTTCTCGGCCTTTTGGCTAAGATGAAGTGTAGTATCTGTTCTTATCAGTTTAATATCTGATACGTCCTCTATATGAGGACTACATATTAAATAGATTTTTAGGACAGGGAGACGGAAGAGGGGCTTGCTCCGTCCACTCCACGCATCGACCTGCTATTGCAGTACCTCCGGGAACGGTGCACCTTCTTTACATTACATTACATTACATTACATTACATTACATTTAGCAGACGCTTTTATCCAAAGCGACTTACAAATAATGTGGTACATAGAACAAACATAGTCAGGCCTTAAAGGAGGCCAAGGGGTAATAGCGGGGCAAGTCGTGGGCTGGAGGTTAGGGAACTGGCCCTGTGATCGGAAGGTTGCCAGTTCAATCCCCAGTGCCGACAGTCCATGACTGAGGTGTCCTTGAGCAAGACATCTAACCCCCAATTGCTCCCCAGGTGCTGTGGATAGGGCTGCCCACCGCTCTGGGCAAGTGTGCTCACTGCCCCCTAGTGTGTGTGTGTGTATTCACTAGTGTGTATGTGGTGTTTCGCTTCACGGATGGGTTAAATGCAGAGGTGTAATTTCCCTGTTTGTGGGATTAATAAGGTATCACTTAACTTAACCTTTTACTCCACTACATTTTGAGAAATCTGTTGTTCCTTTTGGTTTTTGTGTGTATAAAAATGTAACATGTCAAAACAAAAGAACCACAAAGCATCATACCAACCCAGTGGAGCACATGGTTTGATGTCAGTGCAACAGCATAAATATTTGGGAGCACATATATCTACCTAAATGATGGAACTAACCTTTTTTGTGTAAAAAGACCACAATATAGAAATATGTACACATATGCAGTTGTGACTGGCATGTTTCTTTTTTCTGAATTCATACAAACACTTTCATTTCATAGAAAATTAGTTTCGGTTAATTTATGTTTATGGACAGAGAACTACAGATCAATACAGTAAAGGAAAACTTATTTGTGATCCTGAGTTTAAAGCAAGTTTTTATTCAACTTGTAACTTATTTACAAATAAATCTTAAACTAAAACTTTGCTTGTTTGTAAAAGTGATTTCAGAGCCACTCGGTTCTCCCTGATGGAAACTGTTCGCCTTCAGTGTTTTGCGCTTATGATCATTTTAATAGACATCAGTGTCACTAATTAATGACGTTCTATTAAACAACTGGTTTACCAAGAGAGACACTGGAGGATTTTCACCTAAAATGAGTTCAGGAAGCGAGTCTTGTTATAAAAACGATAACAGGACATCAGAGCCATAATTAATCTTTTAGTACTTTTACTTTCTATACTTAAGTACATTTGAAGCCAAATACTTTTGTACTTTTACTCAAGTTGATGTCTAGAGTAAGGACTTCTACTTTTACTGGAGTAATATTTTACCTTGGGTATCTCTACTTTAACTCAAGTACATGATTTGTGTACTTCGTCCACCACTTCTGCTCAGATATTTGCGAAGGTTTGCTTTGGGGCATTTCCCAATCCATTGTTTGATGTAAAATGCTGCCTGCAGAGACTATTTTGGCCAAGGAATCCTACAATCCTCTATATCCACCTGATACACAAAATCCTCAATGTCATGATATGATGGTAGAAAACTTAAAAGATGAAAACATAGGCTACAAACAACGTGCATCAATGTGTGTCAGTCTTAATGAACTTGTGGAGAACTCTCACACAATGACTGTTGAAAATAACGTGGCTGAATACTTACTTACTATGGAGGACCAAAAATGACATGAGCATAAATAAATGAATGTATAAATAAATAAATGATACATTTTGTGTCATGAAAAAGGGCACACTAAAAATAAATGTTTTTACTTTATTTATACATTTCCACATATCAACATTTATTTGGGCTTTTTCTGTATTTCGACATTTATTTATTTATTTATTTATTTATTTATTTATTTATTTATTTATGTATGTATGTATGTATGTATGTATGTATGTATGTATGTATGTATTTTAATATATATGTATTTTTTATATTTCCACATTTCTACATTTATTTGTTTATTTATTTCCACATTTCTACATTTATTTAATAAATGAATAAATAAATAAATGTAGACATGTAAAAAAAGCCCAAATAAATGTTCATATGTGGAAATGTATAAAGTAAAAACATTTATTTTTAGTGTTAGTTAGCCCTGCGATGGACTGGCGACCTGTCCAGGGTGTATCCTGCCTTCCGCCCGAAGACTGCTGGGATACGCTCCAGCTCCCCCCCGCGACCCTGACGGAGAAGCGGCTTAGATAATGGATGGATGGATGGATGGCTTTATTTTTAGTGTTCCCTTTTTCATGACAAAAAATGTATCATTTATTTATAAATGTATTTATTTATTTATACTTATGTCATTGTTGGTCCTTTATAACTTACTTGCTACATAGGAAAAGTTTAGAGACATACCTACCCATTCGCTAGACAACACAAGGCAGCAAGGCAGCAAGGCAGCAAGGCAGCAAGGCAGCAAGGCAGCAAGGCAGCAAGGCAGCAAGGCAGCAAGGCAGCAAGGCAGCAAGGCAGCAAGGCAGCAAGGCAGCAAGGCAGCATTCAGCTGCGTTCCGTGTCAGACGTGCCCAGCGCGTACAAGCTGAGGAAATGTCGTAGAGGAAGAGGTTTTTTGTGGAGGTCGTGGGCTGTGGGTGTTGAGTTTGGGCCATGAGTTAGTTTAGGACTTGAAAATTTACATGTACGCGGAGCTGAAGGTAGGTTTCTGTTAGCAGTGTGGACTATGATGAGAATTGTGTTGTAGGGATACGGAGCTTTAAACTTGGATCACGTCTCATAAGTTTTGCTGACAGTGAACTTTCAGCGTTTAATAGACACGTGCGACTGTCGTAAATATGTAACTGTGTAAGATTTTATTATTAATTTTGTTCTAGTTAGTAACTGATTAGTAGTAGTAGCAGCTAGTAGTATCGTGGTGGTGGTGCGAGTATTAGGCGAGGCTTATGTATTTGTCTAGTTTTTAGATTACTCACAATGCACTAGGGCTTAGTTAGGTTCTCTGACTTAACTAGTTAGGTTAGCAGCTTCTCTTCGTTCTGGTTTGGACACATTTTCCTGTTCGCCGTCACCGATAAAGCTACCGGACGATAAAGCCCGTCCTCCCGGTTCTGTCCTCAGTTGTTAACTTTGGGTGTTTAGTTTAGGGTAAAACGCTCATCGGCCAGCAGACACACTGGATCTGCTACAGGGGCTTAATTTTAGATGAAAAATGTTTCAGATTAACCGGTGAATTGTTTTGAATGGAAGGGTGTTCGGCAGAAGTAGTTGTTTTTAGATTCACCAGAGGTTGAATGTTTTAATATACAGGGTGAGAATCTGGAATAAAGACACTCAGTTGTAGTTGCCGGCAGGTTAATTAGCTGTAAGCTTGCAAGAGGCAGAACTATAAACTCGACAGTCTAGATTTAGCATCTATTTGTTTTCTCAAACTGAGTTATGTGCCGGACTAAAACCGTTTTGTCACATCTCTCTTTAACCCTGACCATAAGATGGGCGATGACAGCTGAATGCCAAGTAAGGCCAAAACTGGCATGCATGACGTTGATGTGAGGTTACATATTGTCTGCTTGGGTTTCCTATGCAGTCTCCGTCCTTCGACTCCAGAAGAGTAAAATGTTGAATCTATATACACTGAACCCCTCATCCAGAATAACCAGCTGAAGTACAGGCTAAAATAACCTTAAAACCTAAAAGCGTTGAGTCCAGAACATGTTTTTCTGTTCTGACAGCAGCTAAACCTAAATTAACTGCACAGTTGAGGGGCAGTCCTGGGCTGGAGGTTAGGGAACCAGCGATGTGACACTGCCAGCTAGTGTGTGTGTTCACTAGTGTGCATGTATGTGGGTGTTTCACTGCACGGATGGGTTAAATGCAGAGGTCTAGTTTCACAGTGACAAATGGTTGTAAACTCTAAAAATTCCATTGTGTTTGAGCAGGAAACTGACGTCACACCAGTGTTTTCCACTCCATTTTAGAAGTTACTTGCTTTCCTTAATGATGTTGGATCTTCTCACCAGACAGTTATCAAGACAGAATTCATATGAACTGTAACGTTTACTGGTTACAGAGGAAAATAACTAGTTATTTCTCTTACTAGTGTGCACTGGACCAGCTTTCCCTAAATGAGTCCTACTTTAAACCAACATGGGTAAACAAGAAGTCTCTCTAATTAGCAAGGTAAGCTAACCTCCATTACCACTATCTTGACTCAGAAGGTAAGAGACAATGGAGGACTTCCCCACTGAAGATGAGGGAGTGTTTTACTCCAAGGCAGAGCATTACTGGAAGGAGGTACCACCCACCGTGGATGGCATGCTCGGAGGTTATGGCAGCATTTCTAGCATCGACATCAGCGGTTCCAAGAAGTTCCTGCAGAAGTTCCTTGGGGTGAGTTATTTATATGCATGTTTGATGACAGGCTTGTGTATAAGTGAAATCTGTGGTATGAAACCTTTTCATTTCTTAAATGAACCAGATTTGTACAGCTTCATGTGCTAGCTTCATCTTTAGCACACTCCATATCACAATGACTTTAGGACATTTTCCTTCATTTCCTTTTTTTCAGAGGTTTGGTTAGTTGAAATAGACTAAAAAAGAACCTGTTGTGCCATGTTTAAAAATACTATCAAAAATGGACAAGGACACCAGACATGTATTGGCTGAAGAAAACAGCAGGGGAAAACTGTATAGTTCCCCCCGCCCCCCCCCCCATCAAACAATTCCTGTAAAATGCCAGTTTTGACAGCTTTTTAGATGTAGTAACAATTCTGTTCCTCCTCAGTGTCTCATTCTGTTTCCCCTTGTTCTGTTATTTTTCCCCCAGGAGGGTAAGGGTAAGACAAGACCAGGTTGTGCACTGGACTGTGGGGCAGGAATTGGCCGCATCACCAAGCGTCTGCTACTACCCCTCTTTCGGACTGTGGATTTGGTGGACGTGACCCATGAGTTCCTGGAAAAAGCCCGTTCCTACCTTGGCGAAGAAGGGAAGAGAGTGGAGAATTATTTTTGCTGTGGCCTGCAGGATTTCCAGCCTCAGCCAGAACGTTATGACATAATCTGGATCCAGTGGGTGATTGGTACGTCATGGTATATCCTGCCATTAGAAACCTTTTATACACCTTTTTTCACATGGGGGACAGACATGTCTTTTATTACTGTTTTAATCAAATTACAAGTATAAACCTCTCAAAAAAGCAGTGCTTCAGCAGACAGTCATGACTTAAAAGCCCATTTGTTTCTATTGAAATCCACGCCTATAAAGCAAACCAGCCAGTTGAACATCACTGGTTGCTGCTGACCGTCTCAAATTGATAGTATTTCAATAATATCACAATTGCGCTTTCACTATTTGGTAGGCAGCTTCATGTTTATTCAGCAGTGCTGTGGCTATTTGCAATTAAATAACAAAGCCATAACGGATCCAGCAAAGGTAGTAAAACACTTTAAATCTAATTTAAATAAAATGTATACCTTGTACACACTTTTTCTGATAAAACACTGAGTTACAAAGGAGCCTTTAAAAGTCTCATGACTGGAGACTTACACAACACCACCACATCGGTGTCACTGTGGTGCTGAGTGATCCACCAACCAAATAATACCAGATCAAAGAGGGCTAACAAAGTATGCAGAGAAACAGATGACCTACAGTCTGTAACTGAAGAACTACAAATTGCATCTATATGTTAAGTGGAGTTGATCAAATCTACAGTGAATGTAGATACCAGAAGATGTTCTTAATAAAGTGTTTAGTGAGTGTATATCTGCAAAATTATGCAAAATAGGAGATCTGACGTTGTCCTGCACAGTGATGGACCTCCTGGGGTTAAGCTTGATCATTACAATAATTATCCCCATTTCTGCTTAGCTCATTTTCCACTGTATGGCTCATACATGTTCAGAAAAGAAATGGCTATTTGGTTTTGAATGACAGAAAAAAATAAACTGCCCTCCCTTTCTATCCAGGTCACTTGACCGATGACCACCTAGTAGAGTTCCTGAGACGCTGTCGTGGCGCCCTACGGCCTGAAGGCCTGATCGTGATAAAGGATAACGTGGCATACGAGGGTGTGGTGCCCGATGAGGTTGACAGCAGCGTATGCAGAGACCTGCAGATTCTGCACCGCCTGGTGGCCAGAGCTGGACTAGTCATTGTCCACGAGGAACAGCAGCAGAACTTCCCTGAAGAGATCTACCAGGTCCACACGTTAGCTCTTAGATAGGAGCATTGCGAGTAAATGAGCCGTTGTTTATGATAAAGCAACTGCACAAACCATGTTAAGTCTGTACAAGATTCCTTAATGCCAGTGTCATTGCGGTTTCTAATGATACTTGACTGGAAAAGGAGCAATATGTGCCTGTGTCAAAGTGTGGGGGCTTTAAACAAGGGGGAGCCTTTCAGATCTTGTTTGCCCGACTGATTTGTGGACTGTTGCTGAAGGGTCAAAAGGTGCGTCAGGACATAGAAGTTTATCGTATTAGCCTCCAAAACATCTCAGGCCTGTATTTTATAGTAAGGCACCTTTAATACAGCAGACAAAATCCATGGTAATGAACGTGCTCCTTTATGCATCAGTTGGACTAAGACTTTGTATTTAAACCAGCCTAAGTATGTGTGCTTGCACTGGACTGAGCTGTCGGGGTGGATGTGTGTATATAACTTTAGAGATGTATGTATGCATGTAAGTGTTTACTATGAACGAGTGTGCAAAAATAAAATAAAGTTTGTAGAAGTTGAGCTGTGTCTTCATATTAATGGAGCTATTAAATGTTGGGCTTGTTTAAGTCTAAGGGATAACAAGTCTGTTTTTGGTATATAAAACTACACTTTAAGTGGCCTTATCCTAAACCCGTAAACAAGTAACCGCTCAAAATAACCAATATACAAATAAAAATATAAATAAATCAATACATAAGAAAATTGATATTTATATGCTTCCCAAACATTGAGTAAGAAGATTCAACTGTCAGACAATTTGTTACAGGTTTATTTAAGGCTGATCTCAGTGTTGTTAGATTAGTGCAATGTGTGCATGTAAGTTTGATTTTGCATCACTTGGTCCTTTGGAAGTCCAGTTTTGGATTAGTAATAAATAACAGTACTCAAAGTCTAACATTTAGTTATTTTTTCAATCTACAAATATTAGGCCCTTTTTTGTGCTCTCCACCCAGGGCATCCTAACATGAACCAGGTTTGATATTGTTGGGCTTAGTGAATGACGTTTCATTATTCTGGCAACTACAAAGATGTTTCAAGGATTATAACACAGCATAACATAGGACACCTTTGACTTAGATTCAGTCTCCTTTTGCAGAAGAAGGCCATGCTAAAAGTAAATATTAACCAAGTGACTGGAGGTTGATTAGGACCAGGTCTCGCTCTGGAAACGTCCAGCTTTCTCCATGCCATCCAGCATTTCCTGTGCCTGGCTATCTGTCACACCTCCCTCCTGTTGGAAAACCTCCTTAAGTGCATCACATACTCCTGTAGGCATCTGCTTGGAGTTCCTGGGTACAAAAAATATAGTATGTACAGTACATTTTACAGTGTAAATGTTGCAATTTTTTCCAGATTCTTTAGGACGTATTTAATTACGTTTGGTATTGGAAGATTTAACAGAGCTCTAATTATGTACTACATAAATTGGAAGGATTCAGATCAATAATACATTTTTGGATGCATGCAGGTGCTCAGTTTGTGATTCTAAGTAGTTTCTAAAAAGGATGGTAAATGGCAGATGTTCAGAGGAGACTAAAGCATAGTGAAGCCTGGAAGCAGTTTGAGCAGCTTGAGGGAAGGTTTGGCGATATGATTTGAAGAAAAGATTGACGATCGACTTCTACAGTTTGTTACCAACACTAACCTCATAGCTAACTTAATAAGCAAAATATAGGCAGCAAATAAGTCTTGGCTGATTGGCTACAAGTGGAAAGTTGTGTTAATGTGATTTTTAACCCAACAATTTCTTTATCAGGCATGTGTGGTAACACAAACCATCCAAAAAGTTTTATTATCATGCACTGGCATCCTAGAACTGGTGAAAACTTTCAAGCCATTCTTGGTGCACACCTACCCTGCTATATAGAAGACTGCATTCTTGTTGGCAATCAGGTCCCATAATAGCTTAGCCTGCTCCTTTACTCTGTGCTGAACATAGATTTTGTCCTCCTAAAATGAGCAAAAACATGACAATGGCATCATACATGCAGGTATATAATGGCTTAAGAAAGTAATCTCTCACAAACATGACATTTCTGGTTCTGGTTCATTTGCTAAAACATTACTGATTTTATTACTCTTTAATCAGCTTATTTGGCCCCTGGGTCCTCAAATGGTACGATGATGTGGTTTCCTATGCCCTACTAACCTGGTCTCTGGAGAAGGCTGTAAACAGTGTCATGTGACCAGCCTGAACCTTTTCCTCCCATTCTAAGTGACAGTAAAAGTCTTTGGTTTCAGAGCGGCATCCGAAGAACAAAACGTTAGCTGAGAAGAAAAGAATGCATTGGAAAGAAAACATGAAACAAAGAGTTTAGGTTCTAAGATCTAATGTGCTGAGCCACTTTCTAAGCAGTTATAAAATACTCAAAATACACATATGGCCACACATTCTTGAATTCTGTAGCAATTTGCAGAGTTATTAAAAAGTTATTGCTCTGTTCATGGACAGTAGACAGTACAAAAGCAACTAAGTCAATACTAGGCGTTTAAGAAGTGTTAAGGGGAGGTTCATTTTAACGCTGCATCTCCCTGTTGCTAACTGGCATTAGTGTTATGTACATTTACATTTACAGCATTTAGCAGACGCTCTTATCCAGAGCGACTTACAAGAGGTGCTTTGTCAATCTAGAGAAAGTATCTTTGCTAGTTACCAATAGCTTAGAGAAAAAGACAGTCCTGAGCTCAGATACTGCTAGAATAAAAATGTCACTGCAGACACCGAGAGAAAAAGAAACAGATGAATGCAGAACTCTGTGCCATCCAATGCAGTACAATAACAATAAAGATAATACAATAAACTACAATACAGAGTGCAGTACAATAAAATAAGTGCAGCTTATAATTCAATGCTCATTTAAGTGCTGTGTAAAGAGATGAGTCTTCAGTCTACGTTTGAAGACAGCAAGAGACTCTGCTGTTCGGACAGCCAGTGGGAGTTCATTCCACCACCTGGGTGCCAGTAGAGAGAACATTCTCGACGCTCGTCCTTCCTTGAAGGATGGCGGGTCAAGCCGAGCTGTACTCGAAGCTCGAAGGGCTCATGGTACAGTTCGAGATTTCACCATTGCCATCAAGTAGGTAGGGGCTGGTCCATTTTTGGCTTTGTAGGCAAGCATTAGGGTTTTAAATCTGATACGCGCAGCTACAGGAAGCCAGTGAAGGGAGCGCAGCAATGGGGTGATGTGGCTGTAAATGGTTTTGATATAGACAAAGTTGTATCACTTGCTGTTTATAAAATTATCTACTATTCATTTGCAAGTGTGGTGCTGCTAATAGTAAAACAAGCTACAAATTAAAAGGCTAATTTTTGTTTTTGTTGTGCTAATGTTGATACCAGTAATCAGTAATTCCACTTTTGGGTTCTTCTTTTTAAAACAGATTGGTCAGTACAGTAAAAAAAAAAAAAACAACAACTACAGGGCACATGTACACGTTTTCAACTATTTTCAACTACTGTATTTTTTCTACTGAAAACAAAAGGGGAAAAAGCTGCTGTTGTTCCCAAAAAACAAGTCCCATTCAACAACCCACACCAGCATGTTTGTTAGTAAGCTGTGGATACTGTCATTTTTTCTTTACTGAAATTTTGTTCAAAATATCAAATCATGGGCCAAATGTATTGTTATAGTTTTACAGGAACAGTATTTTAGAACAATTCTAACATTCACTTTTCTTATTTATCTTATCTTGTTTTCTTATTTGAGATTTGTTCTTAGGTAAGAACAGAATCTTAACACACTCAAGACCACAAAGATGTGAACAATTCTGCATTTTAAAAACACATCATGAATCTGATGTAGACTTGTTTTTTAGGACCTAGGATCTCAAGAATAAATTTAAGAAAAGAAGATCTTGGTGAACAAGGCCCATTCTTATGAACGTCTTAGTGTTTGTTTTAAGATCCTTCACAGATTTTTATAAGAAAGCTTCAATACTGAAAGATAAGAAAATTGTCTGCACATATCTAAGTATATTTAATTTTCACTGAGTGAATCCTAAGAGTCTTAATGCTGCAATATTTACAGCACACCTATGTACTTTACAAAATGCATATTTGCTCCCCTACTTTTTAACTTCTCAAATTCAACACTCCATTGGACAGTTTTCTGTTGTATATTTGTGGACTGTTTAGCTGCTGGTTGATTTTGCTTAACATCAGTTTTGATAGCCTGTTTAAATGTCAGCATGTAAACTCAGCACACTATTGTGTTCCCATCTAAATCAGTAGAAGACCGCACTGGGCATTGCTGTGATTACACTGAACAACGTATCAGCATTATTATTATTTTTTTGAGAGTATGAAAACAGGAAATTTACATTTTCAATCATAAGACCAAGACATGTGGCAGCCATGATACACTCACCTGTTTTGCCTTGAGCAATTCTCTCCTGTATGGCAGTTCTGAATGGGGCAACACCCGTCCCAGGCCCTACCATTATGGCAGGGGTTTCAAGGTCCTGGGGAAACGTCAGGCCACCCTTCTTCACCCATAATGGCACACAGACCTCACCTAAAAAAAACACAAAGACACATGACATAGAATGAGATATTATAAAGAAATGATTAGGCAAAAAGTCAAACTGGCTCAACTTCCACCTTACCTTAAACATAGTCATTAAGTCAAGACATGTTTGGTGCCTGACTTTTGCTTTTATCCTAGAGCTATGAGGCTGATGTAACTTACAAGTATATAACCAAAAGTACAGACAAGATTAAGGATACAAGATGACTGCTCCTACTTGTTTTTAGCTATGCTATAAGATGCATGTCCATAAGCCTCATAACTCAAAAGCTTAAAAAAGTAAACTTCAGACACGAAACAATCTGTGTATAACACTTCCTTCTTTCTGATACACTATACCCTGAGTGGGGTCCAACGATGCTAGCCAGTTAGAGCACAGGCCTTTGCGTGGCTTATGAAGTCTGGTTTTGTACCTCACCACAGCCACCAGAACTTGAAGCCGGTTAGGGTTTGCCTACAGAACACATGTTTAGATGGTGGGGTCTTTTAAAAATATTCAAGGAACATTCCAAAACTTCATTTCTATCTGCCACATCTGTACACTGCACTTGTGACAGACAGATTCAAATCACTGATTACCACGGACAGTCATTTCAGTGCAATTTAATGTACTTAGAAAAGCACAGAAAACACAAATGGTTCAAAGTTTGCATACAAAGGAACACAAAATTTAAGCAGTTGCTTAAACAGCTTAAGCTGTAAAAAAAAAAAAAAAAAAAAAAAAAAAATCACAATATAATAATAATAATAATAATAGTAATAATAATAAAGCAGAGGTATTTCTTTAAAACAAACAAGTATATATTGTTTTTACCACAATTAAAATGTAAAAATCAGGATTTACCAGTAGGGAAGATGCTATAGAGAAAGTACGAGGCTGAATTTCAGGGAATAAATCTAGCAGATAGTTCACGCTGAGTTCAGCCGTCGTATGAGGAAAGTCAGTCAGAACCTGATGGGGGGTAAAAAAAAAACACTTCATTTTGGGGAATGCAATTTCTTCTGTCTTAATTTTATCATCATTTCTTCTGCGTCTATGGGGTCTTATAGTTTATGTACTAGTTTTAACATGCTAGTATTTTAAAATCTGTATTTAGCAGAAAACGCATTTGTTGCCACTGTGCACAAAATTAAATATTTTGACTAGGAGATCTAATTGTTAGCTATTATTTGAAATACTTAAATATTTAATATTATTTAAATATTCTAGCATAGTGCAATGTGCTGCATAGAAAGTCTTGCTAATACTATTGGCCTCCCGAGGGCTCTCACCTCCAAGGCTGTGCGGCGGGGTCTGTTGCAGTAACTGTGTAGCTCATCCTGACCTTGTGCCGAGCTGAACTCAGCCAGTTTTCCTCGTTCCAGCTCGTTTGTAGCAAAAGTGGCAAGGAGCTCAAAGAAAGAGCGGCGTGGAACTGCAGCAATGTCCAAAAATTGCTCTACTAGATATCTGACTGAACATGGCTGAGGCAGGCATGCAGGAACTGGAGCTGAGAGAAACAAGGCATAAACAAGTTACACACTTTACTGCTTTACATGGTTCTGATGGCTACCTTCACTTTACAAAGAGGCAATTTTTAACAAATTATGTGACAGAGGTCTGTTTTCTAGAACAGTGTGTCAAGTCATATATCCACTTGTCAGTGCTTTGGGAAGCTGTCAAGTCAAGTCCAGTCAAGTTTATTATTTACAGCACACAAAGCAGCTTAACAGAAACCAGTGGTGACAGTAGCAAGGAAAAACCCCTTAAGAGTAAGTAGAGGAAGAAAACCTGAGATGAACCAAGATTCAAAAGGGAAACCCACCCTCCTCTAGTCAACACTCGATAGCAAAACAATAACACATTAGTAATATGCACAGAGAATAAGCTTTTATAATTACTATAAAACATTAAACAACAGAGAAAAGGGCGGGGGAAAGCCTGCCATTGGAGAGAAATATTTAGATTAAACAATGATAACTAATAATTATTGTTAGAGGCCTATCAGAGTAAAAATCAGAAACACACCTCTGAGAAACAGTCAGCGTAAGTTTTGTACAGTCTGGTAATATGAATATGAAAAGACCTCAAAGTATTGAGGCAGGAAGCAACGTCTATAATTAGTTTGTGAGGAAGGGTAAGCAATGGCTATGTTTAAATAGTTTGAATCTGTGCATGCAGCAGCATCATCAGATTGTCAACTGGTTAAGGACAGAGCCTAGTAAGTTTGATAAGAAAGTGTCCAAAAATCAGCACACCAGTGTTGCTTTTAGCATCAAATGTGCACATGAGAGTCATTTCAGGGCAAAGTTGGGTTACATACAATCACACTAAAGTCAGAAAGATCATATATGAGCAAAACGGAATTTACCAACATGCTTGTAATGTATAGCCTAACAACCCCAACTGGGATCTTATGGGTTCCTGTGCAAAAAAAATGCTCCAACCAAAAAATTACTTTCAATTCAATTTGAAAGATTATAATGTAATTTGCTTTTTCAATCACTATGCATCACATACACACACCTGTGCTGCCATCAGTTGGGGTAAGTATAAAGTAGCAGTCTGGGTCCAGTCTCAGTAGCTGGCAAAATTGCTCCACATCTTCTGTGATATTGCATGGCCTCATCATCACAACATCGCCTGCGCCGTACCTGTCCAACACATGTTGTCTATGACATGCTATTTTTTATTTAAAAGTATATGGCAAAAAATGCATATTCGATTGTTTTCATACACACTTATACACAAAGCAGGGACTTTCTTCACTATGTTTGGAACTTACTGGATGTTCGAGCCTGTGATGTCAAACTCGATAAGCCTTACATCCTGGAAATGAGAGGGGTCTGTTACTCTTTCATTAGACACCATTCTTGCAGGGAAAGGGTGCACTGAAGAGGGTGGGGCCTGATCATCAGGTGGGAGGAGGTTCATGAGCTTCTCTGGTACATCATCCAAGAACTGGAAAACATAGCGAGGGGGAAGCCTGCAGAAAATACAATCAAATTGTCAAATTATCTTGTTTATTTTGACCGATTTGATTGAGGCACAATGCCTCAGACACAAGGCATAATTGACCAGCCAGATATTTACATATACTCACTAGTCACTTTATTAAGTACATTGTATCTACATTCACTACCCATTTCATCAGGTCAACTTACCATATAGTTCTACAATTACAAACTGTAGTCCATTCGTTTCTCTTGATAATTTGCAAGCCCCCTTTTACCCCATTGACAAATGGTCAGGACCTGTAATCTGTAATTGCAGAACTACAAAATGTGCTTTTTTTTTTTTTGCCCTGCTAGCTCTGCCCAGGCAAATGTAAGTGCTATTATGGTGAAATGGAAGCATGAAATGAAACAACAATAGCTAAGCTATGAAGCAGTAAAGGGTGTGTCTGATGTTTTGCTGCCTTTGTTGTCTCATAAGTCAGGGCTTTAGACAGATACATTGTGATGAAGGTACCTGTAACTGAATCGCATTTCACAAACACTTCGAACATCATGTCGATGCCTTACCAACAGCTCGCTTTCAGCTGTTTGCATTAGACGCCACCTTTTACTCAGAAAAAAAAAACGTTTATATCTTTTAAGAAAGCGAGCATGCTAAACTTTTTATAACCAAAATAAAAAAATACTCTATTTGTATACATTTTGTCTCTGTTCTTGACTGTGTCAGTGATAGTGTTATATGATATTTTTTTCCTAACCGCACAGAGACTGAGCATCAGGGAAACTCACGGATCTTCCTCACGGAGTGGGCTTAATCCAGCAGGTGGAGGATACAGAGACAGAACTTTCTGCCAGAATGAAATCAGCCAGGGATCGATCACTCCATCTGGCCTAAAGATGTGAAACAAATGATACATGAGCATTATAGAGTATGTCACAAGGGTCATCAGTTCTGAAAGAGGGCCAGAGTCCTGCACGATTTGGCGATTTCCCTGCTTATGCACAACTAAAGAAAAAAATTCTGGTAGTTCAATCCAGACAATGGCCCTCTCGATGCAGACCTGATATACCCTGTTGTATGGTATGTCACTAACTGACAAAGACACCAACAAACAGACAAGAAGACCATTACTATTTCCAGACTGGTGTTGAAGCTTAATAAAAAATTACTCTTGTATTCTCTGCATATTTCTTAATGTAAGCATAAGCACTAACTTCTTCTTCTGACAGTACCTTTCCTTGATAGTATCTTTAGACTCCAGTATATTTGCATAAGCTTATACCACAAAGAATTTCTGCAAGCCATTCTATATAGATGCATGATATGTAATAGAGATGTAGTACCTCCTACATGGAATCAGCATTGTATACAACCTGTATACAAAGTGTATACAACGAAAACTGACACTATTCCAATTGGTATCAGTTTTTAACTTGAATATCAACGAATATATACACAGAATATTGATGCTGTGAACACAATGTAGTTTTGATTACTTTTAAACATGTGAAATTCTGCTAATATAACCTTTAAATGCACTTACAGCTAATCTAAATGCCAATTGTTTATGGTCTCTTATTAAACATATGATAATATTCAGCATACCACATCGTTTAAAAGACCAATTTTTTTTGTTTACTTGTAATCTTCCATCAAAAGGCGTCTCCTGTGTTTTGATTATTCAACCATACACTCATTGGCAGGGAAAAATAATTATATTCAATCTCCCACCACCGCCAACTATCACTGAAAAATGCAGGTAAAGCACCAGTCTCTGACCAGTAGTCAAGAGTAGGCTTTGCCGATACCCAAGATTCTTACCCAAGATCATGCTGATCGTCAGCCAGGCCAACCGGGAGCAGGGCATTAGCACCAAGCTGTAGCAAACGCTTATAGAGCTTCTTAGCAACAAAGTTGAACCTAAAAAGTGACAGGCCTCAGAAAAAGCATTCTACAAACCAGGCTTGACAATAACGCATTCATTCAGAAAGACTGTGTATGTAATAACTTTAACACACCAAAAGCATAAAGTAATAATTGTACCATAATTGTAAACAGTGCTCATAGCCTCACTCTAATTCCTTTTTTTTAAATGTGTCAATTAAATATCTAACATAATATTCCCCCAGGCCGTAAGGCAATTGAAATTCTGAAGAGTAAGCAAATTTTAGAAAACCTTTGAATAGGTTAACAGTGAGATTAATACTAGTGAAAATCTTACTTAGGATAAGAGGAGTCCCCGAGGCCAAGCACTGCACAATCCAAGCGACAAAGGGAACCTGCAGGCAACGACTTCCTGAACAGAAACCTCCAGAAATTCTGCAGGACAAACATAGACTTCAAGAAACTACACTCTGTTTATCATGTACAAACATTCCAAAAACATATTTGAAACAGTATTGGAACAGTACTTAAAATGCAAATAAAAACAGAAAGCAGTGATTTGTAAACCTACTCTGGCCTGTATTTATATGACACCAGAACAAAAACGAGACATTTAGTGTTCATCAGCTTAATTGCTTTTTTGTAATTGTATGCTCATTCTGAAACTGATGCCTGAAACATTGCAAAAAAAGCAATTTAAGACTAGGAACACTGTTAAATGTTTAAAAAAAAAAAAAAAACAACACACATCTTAAAGAGGTGATGCAATCATGCTTGGTCATTAAAGGAGCAACCAGAAAAGGCCTAGTCCTTTATGAACAAGGATAGGTTGAGACTCCCAGGACATTTTGCTTGGAGTGGCCAAGGTGTGACACTGAGCTAGTGTTGTGTGGCCATGTGGCATGACTTCATAAATGCCACATGATCCAAATGTGGATATAGTTTGAGACACCGCATGATTCAACCTGCACAAATAAGTCATACATCTAATAATGGAGAATATACACATTTGTGTGTTTGTGGAGTTTGTGTACTAGTTGTCATGTTTTATAGTGGTTTAGGAGTTTAACAATAATAGTACAGTACAAAACTTTTTTTTTTTTTAAACCTGTGGTTCCTTAATGCTACACTATGGTTTTGGGAATTGGACACCTCTCTGGTGGAACATTTCGTAATGTTGCTTGTGCTTTGGACCTGTGGACCTTGTCCCAACACCTCTGACTTTTAAATGAGTATATCTGGCATAACAGGGTGCATAGACACCATATTTTTTTTCCCCATACTAGTGCAGCTTCAAATGCATATTTTCAAACAGCAACGGTGACCTTGAATCTAACAGCCATTTCAATAAAGCGGAGCTCCTCTTTATATTACACATATGTTCACATTAATCTGTTTTTTTTAACATGATGTATACAAAAGTATAATGTTAAAAAGTCCACTATGAAACATGCACTCATATGATCCCAGCTACAATTGCCAAGGAGTCTCTTGGGTTATGTCATTCACAATGGCATAAACCACCTACTTTGACTATGACTTGCAGGGGCAGGTGATTACCAAAACTATGCTTTAGCAAAAACCTGTAAGAATACCTCGTTCACTAGCTACTACAGCTTTGGGCTGCAATGATCACTGCAACACTGCAATGATAATATGCTTACTGCAGTGATGGGCACATCTACGGCAAAATAACATATTTTTTAAAGTCATCCGGCATACGCACAGCTATGAAAATAAGTAAAGGCATTCGGTAAAAGACTGATGTAAGATGCTCCACATTTGTTAGGATATTATAAGTAGAGTAGAGTACTACTGTAGGCTGAGCAAGTGAAAATATAGATAGTTGAAGGAAACTGCAACATTCGGGCACATCAGTACTGAAAGCTACAGGAGGTTACCTATTATCCATTATATACTTTCTTACCTTCATGTTGTCTGGAGGGTCACCTTGCCCTGTAGTAGCACAAACAAACACCACGAGAGACTCGGATATCAGGTTTGCCTGAAATACACATACATAGATATGAGCATCCCCCTCGACTTACACTAAAAATACTCACTTTCAGTACAAACAACAAAGCAACAATCACAATGCATTTGTGCTTTCATGCCTTTACATTTCGCTCTGCTCTTAAAAACAAAGTTTGGCAAAAAAATCTAATCTGTTCAATTTTCCCCTTACCACAAATGTAGCTGAGCAAACTGCAGTTTGAGACTGTGCCCTGTTACCACTATGTGTGGGGTGTAGACTGAATGCCCATTACTATGAGAGTTACTTGTTTTGTTATTAAAATTTCTGTGTGGTAAATAAAGTGTTTTCCACTTTTTGGACAGAAGAGAGGCTTTTTTGCCTTCACTGACCACATTATTTTGTTGACTCTTCCAAACACTCCAGACATTTTGTTTGACATGCTTGGTTATTTAAATGGTGATGAATGCTGCAAAAACACTGTTAAATGCAGTTAGGGATGTACCAATATAGGAGTTTTGAACTGATGAAGATACCTGATATTTTTACATACATATTGACCAATGACAAAGCAGATACATACAAATTTATAAAACAGAAATTTGGACCAGATTTACCTGGATTAGCATTACAGAGAAATATAACTTTTTTTCCCCCGATTTTCTCCCCAATTTACTCATCTCCAATTCCACCCACTAGTTAGGGCTCCCCCAATCACAACATACTACCAATGCTAGGAGGGTGAAGACTAGCACAGGCTTCCTCGGAGACCTGTGAGGCCAGCTACCACATCTTTTTGAACTGCCGCTCACGCTCACTGGACAGCCGAATGTACTTGGAGTAAAGCGCCAACCGCCAGATCTGCTACGTCAGCTAACAGACACCTGCGCTGACTAGCATCTCATTGAGTGATGGGAGGAATAGGGGGGCCATCCTACCCACCCAGAGAGAGGGAGGCCAATTGTGCCGTCTTGGACTCCCAGCCATGGACGGCTGTAGCATCACCAGAGATCTTTTAGCCTAAACATTCTGCTCTTCTGAAGAACAATAAATACATCATCAAATATAAGTTTAAAATGCTAGACATATCTAAACATCTGCCAGTATCGACAAGAATTCAATATCATTGTGCATCCCTAATAGCAGCCATCCTGAAGCCTGAATTTTGACTGTACTCAGTTTCACACTTAACAGTATGATAAGGTCAGAAACCACATAAGCAAGTGAATGGTATAACATAAAAACTCAACACAGTTTAAGGTGCTAGTTACAGCCTTGTAACTCTAGAGCAAAACTTAAGAAGCACTAAACATGTTTTGGCTGAGTGACTACATTTGGGGTCAGAGGAAAATTGTGTGCATTTGATTTTTTGCCACACTACAACTTTAGGGTCCATGACGTATACCAACCACATTGTAGCTGTCCAGAGCTTGCACGCGGACTCCAACCCGCCTCCTCTGAGCCTGCCGCCCAATTCTCTCAGCTGTGTCCTGGGCCGTGCCGGTCTGACTCCCATATAAAACCAGAAGTGAATGGGTTGCCATTCTGTCACACAGTCCAGCTCTGTAATTAGGGGAAATTATTAAAACCACAATAAATTTAGTGACTGACAGTAAATAGCATACATACTATTATATCTGCACTTATATAAAACTGTCAGGGCGGAAACCCAAGAACCCCCTGATGGACACCAGTGGTGAGGGAGGCCATCAAGCTGAAGAAAGAGGCCTTTAGGGACTGGATGGCCCGAAGGACTCCCAACTCAGCAGATAGGTACCGACAGGCGAATAGGTGGCAGCTGCAACGGTGGCAGAAGCAAAATCCAGGGCATGGGAGGAGTTTGGTGAAGCCATGGAAAAAGACTTTTGGTCGGCTTCAAGGAGGTTCTGGACAACTGTCTGTTGACTCAGGAGTGGTCTGGGTGGCTGCGCCCAAGCTGTATTCGGCAAGGGTGGAGAAACTCTGAATTCAAGTGAGGATATTGTCGGTCAGTGGAAGGAGCACTTTGAAGAACTCCTTAATACAGGAGATATGCCTCCCTCACGGGAGTCAGGGCCAGAGGCCTCTGGCGGGTCAAGCTTCATTTCCCTGGTGGAGGTCACTGAGGTAGTTGGCAAGCTCTTCAGTGGCAAGGCACCGGGAGTGGATGAGATTCGTCCGGGGATGCTTAAGGCTCTGGATATTGTGGGGCTGTCGTGGCTGACGCGCCTCTGCAATGTTGCATGGACCTCAGGAACAGTACCCTTGAACTGGCAGACTGGGATGGTGGTCCCCATTTTTTAAAAAGTGGACTGTAGTGGTGAAGAGGGAGCTGAGCCATAAGGCAAAGCTCTCCGTTTACCGGTCAGTCTACACCCCAACACTCACCTATGGTCATGAGCTAAGGGTAATGACCGAAAGAATGCGATCATGAATACAAGCTTTCTTCACAGTGTGGCGGGCTACACTCTATTCGATGGGGTGAGGAGCTCGGCCATCTGGGAGGAGCTCGGAGTAGAACCGCTACTCCTCCACATTGAGAGGAGCCAGCTGAGATGGTTCGGGCATCTGATTCAGATGCCCGCGGACGCCTCCCAGTGGGGGTGTACCAGGCACAGCCTTCCGGGACAAGACCAGTAGGCTAAGAACAGGGTCGTCCTAGGACCCACTGGAGGGATTACATCTCCAAGTTGGCCTGGGAGCGTCTTGGGGTCCCTGGGAATGAGCTGGAGGAAGTTGCAAGGGACAGGGTCATTCCAAAGGTATGGGAGATATATAGGCACATTCCACTGAATACAAAATTGGCAGACTATTACCATTTCATCTAAAAAAGACTGCATAAAGGCACATACATAAAGACTTAACTGTGGCAAAGAAAGCAAGAGCATGTGTTTAGGGTATAGCAAAGTGTTAAAATGACTTTGAAATTTTTGAGGAATTAGTGTGAAAAATAATGAAATCAGCAAACATTTCCATAAAAAAGGAAAGACACTGGCTATTAGTTATCTATCCAAAGGCCACATATGCAGAATCAAATTCTCTTTTAATTTAGGGCTGTCATGATACCTGAAGTGCAAAGAAAAAGTAACACTTACTAAATATGAATTGCCTTAAGCAAAATATTCAAATGTTAAATAAATCAGATAAACACTTTAAACATTACTTCACTTAACAGGTTCTGATATAAACAAAAATGAAGAAATACGTTAACTCTCTCTCTCTCTCTCTCATTATATATATATATATATATATATATATATATATATATATATATATATATATATATATATATATATATATATATGAATTGTTCTTTATGTAGATTGCTTCAAAAAGCAGAAGAGAAAATTTCATACCGATCCAGGAAAAGAAACTGCTACAGAACCTTTGCATTATGTGGAGGTTATTTAAACTAAAAAGGTTCTTCATGCACACTCGCATATCTCACACTTCTTAAAATCATGTATTGAAAAATAAAAATCTGGTGCTAGCTAATTAAATCCAGAATTCAAAGACCGAAAACATGTTGAACTGTTTGCAAACGTCAGTACTAAAAGTAATGAACTTACGACACACTATACAGTCAAGTGCGAGTCCATTCATCTAAAGAACCACGAGTGACGTCAGCTAAATGATACCAATAGCATTAACAGTTCTAGTTCTCGTGCAGCATACAGAGAATATTTATACACCTTCGCCGAATTCAACCATTACGAAAACAGCAAGGTTAAGGATCGTTAAAAACCAGCCTTCTTCACAGAGCAGCTCTCTCAGCTACTGCTGAAAGAGTAAGATACACTTATGCTGCTACACACGAACATACACTTACGCTGTCGAAAATGGAAATTACCAAATTCCCCAAACCGCCCTCGAATGGTCGTATTTGCAACGGGTAAACTCGGGATTCTAACGTCAAATAAAACATGAGTTCACGAGATATGATGTATTACACGATTGACCTTTCACACGAGTGAACAAAGCTAAACTTGTAGCTAGAGAGATGTACATTTTAGTCACTACTAAGCTCAACGTTAAAAGTGGTTTGTGTGATGCAGCGCGTTTGGATTTAGTGATGCATAAATGTGAGCTTAGTAAACACTTACGTTACAACTATTCTACGTTAGAATTTACGCAGTGCTGGTGCAGTCGGCCACTGGTATTCACAACCTTCCGCTGAGCACCCCGAAAGCAGCGTTACAGCATGACTTAACACACTGGGGACGTTCCAATACAGCAGAGCTCGATATAGCGCATACTCACTAGCCCCTATGTTGAATAAGGGTCGGCGCCAAAAAAGATAGCTATGGTCAACTTCTCCTCAGCTCAGTGTCCAAATCGTAAAATGGAATTCGAGAATGATGTTCAGCATGGATATACAGACGCAGATGCCGCGTTGTCTGTTGTTCTCTATCTGAGACGATCTGATGGCGCGTTCACCATGTTGGAGCGGTCAAGATCCGCTTGTAAACAAATACACGTGTTCTGAGATAGGACGGGATCTCATAATTAAATTGGCCGTAACTTCCTTCAGCTCAAAGACGGAGATTCATCTAGGCTGCACGGACTGTTCTCTGTAGCACTTATTTCTGTTTAATAACAATAACAGTGATTGTGCTGGTGGTCCAGAGTAGCAGGAGAGTATTCAGTATGTACCTTATGTTAACAACGGAGTTGGCCGCTCTGGTAGAAACCGCATAAATCTGCAGATCCATAAATGTGCGAGTCACCTCTAACCTGAGGCTGCATCGTTTAAGGTGGAATGGGAACATTAAACAAAGGACGTTAGCTCTGTGTTAATCAGAATATCTATACGGATTACGGAATGTTTACGTTACCAATAAGAGCATTAATAGTATTTATAAATACATTTTATTTATATACATGCATTGTAAAAAAAATAATACACCTACACACACACCCACCCACACCCACACACCATATGGTATATAATTACCATACCAAGTTAGAATCCCCTATACCCTATATAGGCTATTAAATGAAATACGCTTAATACAAAAAAAAATAATCAACGTTATCTGTGCTTCACCAAACAGGGTCATAGCTACATAATCATCAATAATGATTCTCCCATTACATAAACATATCCTTGAAATAGTACAACGTTGGACTGTACCTTTCTTAAAACTGCCGCTCTCTAATGAAAATGAAAGCAGTCAGCAGTGATGTTGACCGCCCCAAAATGGCGGCGCCGTTGACGTGTCTGGCCGAACCCAACGCGGCATCTGTATACGTATATCTATGATTTTCAGGGCATTGTAGTAGTCCACAATACACACACCCAGAATTATTAGTAAACACTAACTTATAGATCGCTTAATGTAGCCTATGCCAATGTGCACTGTGATTCTTTTGTTAATGAACAACGGACAGAGCCACTGAAAACTAAACTTGGCGCACTTCCTCGACTTTCTAACATCACCCAGACCAGCAGCACACTTTAAAACAAAAACCCAAATGCATCTACTGCCTGGTGCTCGTTATAGATCAAAAAGACTGGTCGGTAAAGGACCGCGCCTACGGCATCCGGCTCGCAACGCCGTTTCCCCGACCTGGAAGTGCTTGTACGCTCTCGGCAGCTGTTTTTTTTCCTTCTTTTTAAAAATGGCGACCGACAAAGGATATGTGTTTACAGGCGTTCAGTTATTTTTGGTGTTATTCTTTGTAGAAAGTCAGTGTCGGCTCCATCATCTCATACTAACAGTAAGTGCTAGTTAGAGCTGAATCATTTAACGTTTGTGTAGCCGTAGCTATTGGCTGTTGGCCTGAGTAACGAACTGAGGAACAGCGTTAACTAGTTAACGTATAAAAACGCTGACAGCGAATAAAATATGAGGATAATATGTATTTTACTATCAGGCCGTGACTGTCTGTGTGTATCTGTTACTCACCGAGCTTAATTTACCTTTGTGAGCTAGGTTAGGTTAGCTGACTAGCACAACGGCCCCTGTCACTAGCCCTTCATAACAACTCCTTTCGTTTTCCGGAAGCTTAGTTAGCGTCAGCTAGTTTAGTGTAATCTTCATGTGATGTTATGGCTGTAGAGTAAGGCCTGTTCACTTATTAACTACTGTAATATTTTCATGATTCAAAACATGCTAACATTTTGGTCGTTTACTGTAGTTTTTCGACACACGACCCTCGTGAACTGGAGTCGAGGACTTCACAGGAGAGGCGCTTTCAGTTCTCAGTTGACGAGTTTTGGTTTGTCGGCGATATTGTAACCTAGCAGTTCTGTGTCGGGCCGTGGCTAAAGGCGCATGAGCTCCGATTGAGGAATGTTATTTTAGATAAAAACGGGGTTGTACGGGAAAAATTAAAAAGTTAACGATGCTCATTCTGTTATTCGGTAACGTTAGAAGTAGTTGTATCCCCACACTCCCCACTTTAAGGTTCATGGGCATCTTAACTGTGTAGATCTCTCAGCATGTTGTTGCTTCACAGGAAGAGGGGAGAAGTATCAATAGCAGGTGTCATGCAGTCAGATATGCCGTTCAGTAAATCAATGTGAAGTAATACCTGGTCAGTAGGTTAGTAAACTGGATGACTTGGATACCTGCAAAAACCACAGTGCCGCTAAAACAGATTGTTTTGTCTCAGGATGATGTCCGTCAGAGGGTCCACCTCAACACGTTCGGCTTCTATAAAAATGGTTACATGAGTGTGAACATGAAGACTCTCAGTGTGAGCGGGGCACCAAACAAGGATATTGACAGTTCTACGGTAAGTTTTCTCTTAAGTGTTTCAACTTTCTTAAACCGTTTTTAAGCTGCTTTTTGCAAATATAAATTGTATGTTAGATCCAGGTTATCTATGTAAGTCTGTCTGTGCACACAATAAAACATTTAGAGATTGACAATATTAATGTTATGAAGGCCAGAATTACGATATTGATGAACAGTTGATCTATTGTGCAGCTCTACTAAAAGCCCAGTAATGCTGTTGTGGTAAATCCCAGTTTAAGGCCTTTACATTTATCCACAGCAAGTTATAGTCTAATGGAAATGTTGCAGTCAGTTCCTTACAACTTGATCTGTAACTAATGAACAGTCTCCCTCTTTTGTTGTGGCTTGGAACAGATTGGTTTCAGCCTGGACCGAACAAGCAGTAACGGCTTCTCTACTTATCTGGTAAAGGCATTCTTTGCAATGGCAGTCACTCTAATTATTTGATTATTATTTGCTGTGCTGTTGGATGAAATCAAAGAAACTGATTTAATATGACATACTTTCTTTTACATACTTTCTCTAAGTACATTTACGGCATTTGGCTGACGCTCTTATCCAGAGCAACTTACAGTTTGATCATTTTACACAGGTAGGCGAAGGTGGTGTTAGGAGTCTTGCCCAAGGACTCTTATTGGTTTAGCGTAGGGTGTTTACCCAGGTGGGGATTGAATCCCAGTCTACAGCGTAGAAGGCAGAGGTGTTACCCACTACACTAACCAACCAAGTAATAAAATGATTGTGGAAAGGAGATGGGAACCCAAAGCTCTCTCTGCTTGAATCATGGCTTAGGTGACTGAGGACACTTTTTAATATAAACTTAATTAATAAATTAATGGGTGCATTTACATGTACAATAACAATACACTTATTGTATGACTGTCTGATTTTGGCAGTGATCAGATTATTCAAGTGGGCATGTAAGCAACATATTAGCATATCTGTTGTTAGATCACAGCCTTTATTTGATTTGAAGGAATCCAATGTAGACACCCAGATTTTAGCCACGTATTTGGGCTTTTTATTGTGCATATTGACTGTTAATCTTGTATTTTTTTTTATTTTGCACATGTACATGAGCAGAGCCGAACAGATGAAAGAGCAACTCCATAAGTAGAAACATACTTGAAGAAGGAAAACATTCTGTTCAGTTTGCAGCCCATAATTAAATATAATATAATTTTGAATGTGTCAGTATATTTAAAGAGGACTTTTGAAAAAGGTGTTATTGGCTAGTAGTGGTAGTAGTAGTGATGGGCAATAGCCATTGCTGGTAGTTCATCAGTCAAGCAAGGCTGTTGTGTGATTTGTGACCTGCGATTTGTTCTGCAGGATGACGGCCTAGATTACTGTGTTTTGAAAAAGTTGCCTAGCAGTGATTTTGCAGTGGTGCTTCTTTTGCTGGACTTCAGAAATAACCTGTAAGTTCACTGTTCTGGACTAACTCCATCAACCCACATTTAAATGATAAATTCATTCACTTTCAACTTCCAAAACAGATACTGGAAAAAAATCCTTCATTTTGTCTTTTAAAGAGTGAGGATGAAGACCTCTGCGGATGAGGGGATGTTCCCTCAAATTATTCCTGTGGTACCAAAGGCTAAGGTGGATGAAAATGAGAAGAAACCTCAGTCTGAAGGTTCAGCTCTGTCGCTTCTGACTTCTGTCGTTATCTTAGAGAGTTTGCTTGACATAATGTTGAAGCCATTTGTGTTCAGTTGATTCTGTTCCAGTAACTAGATACAGCTGCATTTAGATATTTCGTCATTTTACACTTGTTTGTTGCCAATGTGCCTGACCTTTTGTTTGATGTTTAAACAACAAAGATGTGACACAACTTTTCCATTGTGAGCTGAACAGTATTGAAATACACTTG
Organism: Pygocentrus nattereri; assembly: GCF_015220715.1. Lineage (NCBI taxonomy): Eukaryota > Metazoa > Chordata > Actinopteri > Characiformes > Serrasalmidae > Pygocentrus > Pygocentrus nattereri. The sequence continues at coordinate 18,718,351 of NC_051233.1, forward strand.
CAGCCAATCTACAGTGAAGGCTTTAGACCATATTATGTTATTGTAGTAAAGAATGATCTATTCTGCACTGTATAATATTATCTTTGCTCATAGAAATCTTCTGTATCTCCGTCCTTTATAGCTCTGAGTCAGCCCAAGGGGGACGTGACTGAGGTAGGAAAACTTATTTTGGCTTCTGTTGACCTTGTTGCCCTGGCTGTCTTAGGAATCACATGATTTTTGCTGGTTTTTGGGTCATTGGATTTTGCCAGTTTTGTGCTGAAATGTATTGATTACTTCTCTTGCAGAACAAAGTAGACATCACTTACGCCCTGCAGCACAAAGGCAATGCCACTTACTCCTTTCAGGTTAGTGTGGTTAGTAAATTAACTTTAGAATATCATATCATAAGAAGTGATTCAATGAGCTGACCACATTAATAAAGCACTTCTCAAAATTATATGCGTAATCTTGTTCCACAGCCATATTATATTATATTGAGATTGACGTTATTACAATGATAAATAATCATTTATAGGTTTGAAAAACAAAGCACACATTGGTCACTACTATGCTGAAATTATTATACAGTTTGAAATGTTTTATTATTACTATTATTTTTAAGAGTGGTAGTCCTGTAATCAGCATCCCCACTTCCCACATCCCTGAGGCTGATTAACTACAATTGGGGTGTTAGGAAATTGTGTAAACTTGATTTTTCTTTTCATCCAGCCATTCCTTTAACAGAAGTGGAGGCTACAATCATATCAAACTTTACAGTATGAGCTATAGAATGAAAAGCAAGATGCATCAATAAGTGTTTTATGATCACATCCTGGCACTCTTAATTGAAATCAAGTTGAATCTTCACGCACACATTGGTTTTTTTTTAGATTACTTGGGAGGACATATGGACAGTACCCAGTATAGATGACTAAGAAAGCTAGGCCATGTTAATAACAGGGTTTTTTTTTTTTTCCCCCCAGTTTTACTTTAATGTAACAACGGATGTGCAGCAAGGCCTTTACAACTTCTACTTCCACAACTGCTACTCCTCTATGGCTGCAAATCAGGATGCCTCTTCAGTGAGAATGCTTAGTTTCAGCATTGATGTAAGTACCTTCTTTTGTTCCTGAACCCCAGAAACATCAATCATTATTATATTAGTGAGTTAAAAATCAGATGTGTTCATAGAAATCAATTGCTAGCACTGGTAAATCCAACTGTTTTTGTGTAGAGCTGCCACTACTACATTGTTATTAGTAATTTAGTAATTTACCAGTTTCATGGATTAATAATCATGTTTTTTTATTTTCATTCATTCTTTCATTCACTTTTTTATAAAAGAACAAAGACTAGAAATGGAGTAGTATCGAACTATACATACTCCCCCAAACATTTAGCATTTTTTATTGGAACAAGATGAGCAAGGGAGCTTTTGTAGTTGATCTGAATAATTATTGTAATCTATAATTGTGGTCTTGTATTGGAAGATCTCTGAGCTAGCTGAATATTTTTTGCTTGTTGATGGGTGGGTGGAAGTGGTGAGAGAGTGAAGTGAAACTTGATATTAGTTCACATAACCTTTCCCCATTCACTGATGCACAGATAGAAGGCTATGAATTAACAAAATAAAATACTCTTTAATAAGTCTAAAAAGATATTTTAAAAAAAGGTGTTCCCATTAGGCTCTGTTTCTTCCTGTAATACAGACTACAAGGATCATTTAAAATAACAGGCAAACATCTAAGTAAGTGTTATTAGATTGTCAAAAGGGTCAATTTGAATCACTGATTCGTTATTTTTACATTTTTCCTCCTTTCAGTTGATTTTATTCATGTAATCATAATGTGTGAACACTGCTATGCATTTGATGTAAATGGGCAAATCTGTCTGGTTTCAGATCACAATAGAAGAGAAGAATCCTGACAGCTTTCTGTCTGCTGGAGAGATTCCTCTGCCCAAACTCTACATCTGCATGTCTGTCTTTTTCTTCCTCAGTGGTACAGTTTGGGTACACGTTCTACGCACACGCAGGTAGAGGAAGAATGCACTCAATAGAGCTAAAAAAAGTTTTAGTTAAAGTACAGTTTTCCACTCACAAGAACTGCATTTCAATGATAGCCTATATTATCAACAACATAGTTTTAAGTCTTAAGTAGGTAAATTTAACCCAGTAACAACCATGTGCTGTGACATCACAACTAATGCTGGTAAAATTATGCTAAAAAACACCCGGTGGTTGATTGGCAAAAGGTCAGTAACATGATTGAGTATGAAAGAGCATCCCAGAGAGGCTGAGTCTTTCAGATGTAAAGATGAGGAGGGGTTCACCACTTTGTGAAAGACTGCATGGTCAAATATTGCACCAATTCAAGAATAACATTTGTAAACATAAAATAGCAAAGAAGCCTTGCTTTTGATCGTCTGTGGTACATAATAACCGTAAAAGATTCACAAAATCCAGAGAAATCTCTGTATGCAATGGACAAGGCCAAAAGCAGTATTTGCTGGTTGTGATCTTTGGGCCCTCCAGCAGCACTGCATTAAAAGCAGACATGATTCTGGAAATCACTACATGGGCCCAAGAACACTTCTGAAAACCACTGTCTGTGAACACAGTTTGTTGCTGCATCCACAAATGCAAGTTAAAACTCTAAAATACAAAAACAAAACCACATATAAACTGGATCCATAATTGTTACCACCATCTCTGGGCCTGAGCTCATTTAAAATTGACTGAGGGGAAGCGTAAAAGTGACCTGTGGTCTGACGAATCAACATTTGAAAATCTTTTAGCAAATCATGGACACTGATGAAAACATTTGGCACGTTATGAAATGAAAAATATGACAAAGGAGACCCTGAACTGTTAGTACAGCAGTCAGTCTCCTCAGGTCCCAAACGCTTACAGAGTGTTTTTTAAAGAAGAGGTGATGAAACACAGTGGTAAACATCCCCTCATCCCAACTTTTTTGGAACATCTTGCCATTAAATTCAAAATGGGCATATAATTTCGACATTTGATATGTTGTCTTTGTATAATTTTCCTTTAAAACTGTGGTTTACATGATTTGCATATCATTGCTTTGTATTTATATTTTTATTTTTTATTTATTTATTTATTTTAAGCATTCTGCATGGTGTCCCAACTTTTTTGTTTTCTCCAAGTTGTTCATCTCTACAAAATACCACCAGTGTCAGGATGTCACGAGTGAAAGGTTGTCACAAAAACAACCAGTAGAGAGCAGCATATACACTTCATTACATACTGCATAAGAGCTGCGCACTAGTGATTTCAGCCAAAAATAGGCAGACCAATCATTAAAAATGTCACATCAAAGGTTTTTAATGTATTGAATAAGGTGTGGTCTGTGGTATAGTCTGTATTGTGCTACTCTAACTTGGATTAGTGTTGGTATGTCAAATCTCAGTGTAATATGCTCACTTCTGCTCTTTTTGTTTTTCCTCTTTTTTTTATCCTGTCTGTCTTTGCAGTACTGATGTCTACAAAATCCACTGGCTTATGGCAGCTCTCCCATTTACCAAGTCTCTTTCCCTCATTTTCCATGCAGTGAGTTGACTTTTTGGGGCTTATATCTTTAATATGTGCATAATATGATACATTTTTGTGCAAGTAATTATTTGTGACTTAGACTACAGATATTCTGTCTGTAGTTTAGATTTGTTTATGCTATATAACACATTAGTTTAATTGAAGAGTAATGGCTTATTTCATGTCGTTCAGTTAATACAGTACCCTTTGCTTTACAGATTGACTACTACTACATCTCCAACCAGGGCTTTCCAATTGAAGGCTGGGCTGTGGTCTATTATATCACACATCTGTGAGTTTGTACATTGCATATGTAGCTATAAAGAAGAGCACATTTTTATGCACTTTGCTTTTTGTGTACTCATGGTTTTGTTTTCTCTGCAGGCTGAAGGGGGCACTGTTGTTCATCACTATAGCTTTAATAGGTACTGGCTGGGCCTTTGTTAAACACATCCTCTCAGACAAGGACAAGAAGATCTTCATGATTGTTATCCCCTTACAGGTACTCACCCACATTTCTGGCCTACATTTTTCTATCTAGAAACATGTGGAGAACAATAAACACCAATGAAACATAAAACAAGTTTTTTTAAAGTAACAATTTGACGAAAAACCGAATTTACACATTTTTCCTCTTACCATGAATGTACTTGATCAGCCAGGACATGTTCAAAGTTTTCTCCTTTAGTTTACTTGAGATACAAGGCTAATGTAGCTGGCAAATAATGGTAGCTCATGCTGCTAATTAGCATTTCACAAACCACATACCTAATTCACTGTTGAGTTGCAGTGCTAATTGGAAGAGCATACTTTGTAGCAGTGCGAAGAAAACTTTGGACATTAAACATGTCTTGGCAGATTTCTTGTAGGGTACAAGAAAAATCGTTTAAATGTGATGTTTGGCTGAACGATCTCTTCAAGGATTGTTTAAGTCTCCTCCATTCTTCTAGCTTTGTTTCTATACTGATTTGAGGAAGCTGAATTTTGTTTCCAGGTGCTAGCAAATGTGGCATACATTATCATCGAGTCCACAGAAGAAGGTTCCAGTGAGTATGGCCTGTGGATGGAGATCCTGTTTTTGGTGGACCTGCTGTGCTGTGGAGCCATTCTCTTTCCTGTTGTGTGGTATGCAATCCACTGCACTTGGAAATTTCTAGTTATTTCACAGGGCTCTGCTATGCAAACACATGGATCTGTTTAGAGCCTTGTGGCTGTGTTTAAATATTAATGTAAACATTGAAATATGGATGATTTTGTGTTGCATGGAATGATTGTCTTCATGTTTCTGTGCAACTGGGAAAGAGCCTGCTTTTGACAGCTATTTTTGCTTTCAGGTCTATCAGGCATTTACAAGAGGCATCAGCAACTGATGGCAAAGGTAGGCTGAGTATGCTGGTATTTAATTGTTGCAGAAATGTTCAAGTGATTTCTAATTTGTGTTGTAATGATTTTATTATTGCTTTAAAGAAACAGTACTTTTTTGTGTGTAGGCTACTCATAGAATAAGGTATTGTTCTAATAGAAGAATATATTGTCCCAAGTGGTAACGTCACAGCTGCACTAAAAGAATATTAATTAATTATACAATTAATATAAATGTTAATCTATACAATTAAATGTTGACACAACATAAAGGGCAACAGTCTAAGGGTTTGGTGACAGTCGTTGATAGGACAGCTACAATATATATTTTTTGTGTGTGTGTGTATAAATGTAAGGCTCTTCAATGGTTGTCCTAAAGTTTTAGTGACCTGTGTCATGTGAGGTGCTACAAAGAGTACTTGTGCCAGATTTTCTGCATTTAAACAGTAATTGTTTTCTGAAGTTACAAATGCAGATGGGGTACCCTTGTACTGGAAGGCTTAGAAGAGGCTTCATGCAGTTACTTAGTTCAGTATCTGAACCATTGACATTCTAAACAATTTATTGAAGTTTAAAACTGTGTCACTGATGTGTCCCACAGTCTCTTCCAAGGGTCTGTCTTTGACAGTTCTTTCTGGAAACCACGGTTCTTGACCAACGAGTCTAGGCTTCAGACTGGTTCTCATAAGTGTTACTAGATGACTGTTTTGCACATGCATGTATTTTATTCAGATATATGTTCTGAGCCAATTTGTGTATTACATAATTAGAGATCTGTATCAGTCTGAATCAAGACATTTTAACATGTTTTTTTTTTTATTGATTTGTAACCTTGACCATAGACTTGTACATCACATTGAACCTAGAAAAGGTGCATCATTACACATTGAAAAAATTATTCTCAGATTGTTTACATCATACTATGTTGCTCCAGTTTTCCTGATCGTCTTTACGTACAGAACTTTGTAAATGTTGCCATTCACAAGTGTGTAGACCTTTTACATATTTACAGTATTCTAAAGTACCTCACATGAAAACTTTTTTGGGCACAAATAGTAGGAAATATTTTTCTAGGTCAAATGTGGTTTATTTTTTAAATATTTTTAAGTTTCTTTATTGGTAGCTGTGCTTCATGTCTCTTTCATGGTTGGCTGTCCTCTATAACTTATTCATAGGTCTTGGCTTTTACAGCAGGAAATGGACTTTTGTTGTCTCTCTCTCTCTTGTCTATTCCCAGCCATATTGCATTAGACTGCAGGTGAATGGAATCCTAAACTGATAGAATAATCAGATCCCTCATCTCTCTGGAGATCAAGTGTTGCCCCAAATTAGTCACGATGGGAAAGAAAATGTTAGTGATGCTTTGCTGTCATGTATGAAGTTGTTATACATTGCAGAGTTTTCAGTTTTGGCCTTTGAGAATTAATTTCTTTATCCCACAGCAAGTAATCACAGCAATATGTTTTCAGTTGCACTGAAAACAGTAGTGCATTATTGTCATAGCACTGGAGCACTGGATTGTGGTCTCTAAGTCTAAGCACTTTTGTCAGTGTGAGAACAGTCAGTTCAACAGATACCGTGGAAAGGTCAACAAAACAGTGTTGATGTAGAGTATGGGAAAAGTGTGTCATTTACTTACAAATAAAAATGCTCTGTAATGCTCATGTCATCCACATGATCATTCTGACTGATTATGATATGCTGCATCAGCTGTAGGATGGTGAAATCATGTTTATGATGGCAATGCTTTGGTGGGGCAGAGTGTGAGTGACCTATCATTCAGTTGTCCTTCCTTCCAACTAGACTTGAAGTCCGTAGGTTCAGATGTAACATGAGAGAGGACAATATCGGTTTGCTGGTCAAAACTTTGCTGTTTTTTTCTTTTTTTATAAAGAACATGACATCATAATGTTTTATTAAAGTTTTCGCTGATCTCAATAAATACATTAAACTTTGAGAATGGCAGATTTTATAGACTGACTTTGTTTAAGCCCGAGATATGCATCTGTAATTGTATTGTCTTCAAGTACAGCTTTCTATCACCATATTGCAACTAATTTTTGCCTCGCCTTAATTGTATAATGACCTTGATGGATTTGGGAAGGGGAAAAAATTATCTTGTGCCAACAGTTGTGTAACTGGAAAGAGCTAGACCACCTTGCGCTATCCCCCATGGAGATAGCAGATGCTAAACAGGCCATAAATGTCACAGAGCAAAAAGAGTGGCCTGGGCTATGTCTCTATCGAAGCTGCAGATAGTGCAACAGATTTTACCTTCAGTAAGGGGCCATGCACTTTCCATTTTGTGGAAAGAATGTTATCTCTTTTAAACACAGACAATGCATGCGCACAAAATCTCATCCTACCTCCAGGTAGCACAGTAGGGCTTGTTTTGTAACAAGAGGGAGTATCACTCTTATGGCACCAAAGTATCACATATTAATCTGTATTAAAAGAATAGTTTGGCAATAAATCACATTTACACAACTTTATCTTTACGCCAAAAGTTGCAGCGTTTGCCTCTAAATTGTATCATAAAGCTGACAAGAAAGAACAAGCACAAGCTAAGGCCGACTGTTGATCGGCTTCCGTTAGCATACCATCACCTCTCCTTTCATCTGAAAATTTGCACTTAAACACACTGCAAAGATCAGAGCTGATGGCCGATACTTATGCTTCTGTTTTATATATATATATATATAAAATAAAATAAAATAAAATAAAGAAAAGTTCACGCAAAATTCAGCTGCCTTTTTGCTGTTTCTGCAGTGCTGTTTAGCATGCAGCATGTCTCTCTTGCTCCCCAACACCCCCAACACCCCCCCCTCTGGGCTGGAGCTGTCCATTAATGGCCAATTCTCTCTGCAGTGCCATGGAAGTTAATCTTGACAAGTATTGTGCAACACACCTGATGACATAAAAAAAAAACACACTATTTTGTAGTGTTTTTTATTTATATGTAGTCTCTACGGGCACTGGGGGAGTGCCCAATTTTGGTGTGTGCATGAATGGGTTGCAAATGACACCATGTGGTCTTTCATCTTATTAGTCCTGTTAGTGGATGTAGCATAAGTGCTTTCTTGTTGTTAGTGCTTCATCAGTGTGCTAATGCTGTTAGAGAAGCAGCATTCTTAGAGAGAGAGATGTGTTGAAACAGGTTATTCCCTAAGCCTGATTGTGTCTTACTTTGTCCCACTACGGAAAGACCTTATTATTATAAAAATTGGGAAAGGGGGGGGGGGATTTAAAAAGAAGGCCTGTTACATTTCCATCACGGAGAAGGTGATTTCTTATTTAAGTAATGTTTAGTTTTTTGTTTTTTTCTCTGTCAGCTTTTTGTGGCTGCAAAGATCTTCCCTCTCCAGGCTATACAGTACACATATGTAATTAATTTTTTTTTCTGATGTCACAAAAAACCAACATATTACAAACCTATTCAGCCTACATCAGTTTAACCTCATGCACTCATGCTGAAATTGAGCTTTTCAGCCTGGACTGCTTCTTGCATGGGGCAAAACACTGGGCAGTCAATCGGAACAGCTCATTTGCATTCTCATTCTCACTCATTTACAAAACTAGCCTGTGTAATTCTAAAGTATAAAGAGAGGTCGGAATAGTTATGTAAAAATTAGGCTGCTTTGGTACATAATCCCATACAAAGAGTATGAATGGACTTGAGACAAGAGTAATGAAGGGTATGGCCCCATTAAATATGATGCTTTACCTTTTTTACTGAAGAAACGCAAAGAGAGAGTAATTTTATTGTAAAAGATAAAAGAACATTCACTCTGCAATTATATTGACAGTTAATGGTTTTCTTTTGTCCTGTCTTTGTTTTTTTTTAAAGCTGCCATTAATCTGGCTCAACTGAAGCTTTTTAGGCACTACTACGTGATGGTGAGTGCATATGTTGTTCAATTTCTCACTCTTTCTCTCACTTTCACTCTTGCAAGAAAGTATTCAGTTCTAGCAGGAGTCACGTTTTCTAGACATTTACTCTGCATAGTCATGCACTGTAAATACAGCACACTGGTTTCGTTGTGTCGAACGTACACTACAGTGGGAGTTCTCTGTCCTTGTCTTTATGACTCTGCATTAAAAAACTTTTTTATTTTTAAGTGAAACTTCTGTTAAGCTAGTATGACTGTTAAAAAATGTACAGCATTTCTTCGTGTATTGTTTTTTGTATTTTGTATTTGTATTTCTCCTTCTTACTCTCATTTTTGCCATCTCATTCTGTCTCACCCTCTCAATTTGGCAATCTCACTCTCTACTCCCTCCTTCCTTCCCTCCCTCCCTAACTCTGTCTCTCATATCGCCCCCCCAGCTCTCCCTCCCTAACACGCTCTCTCTTTCCCTCAACTCCTCTTTCCTTCTCCTTAACTCCTTCCCTCCCTCCCTCCCCTATTCTCTCTCCCTCCCTCCCATCCCTACACACTCTGTGTCATCTTTTGGTGAATTAGCTTAATCTCACATTTAAAAATAGAAAATGCAGCACTTAATTGAAGTTCATTTATTTTGAGGAAAAAAACCTCATTGAGATTATTGCCTTAACTGCACATCTAGGCAGCACAAGTTTCCCTTATATAAATTTTGTATTCTCTTATCCCTCACTGGGGTGTGGGTGGGGGTGGGGGTGTGGGGGTGTGGGGGGTGGTGTACAAAGTGAAACATGAAGTCAGGGGTTACTGTTTTAAAGTTCCTAGACACTGTGATCAACTTGAAGTGAAATATAAATGCAAAAAATTGTGGCACATGTAATATTTTTTTTTCCCCCCCTAGAATAAGTTTATTTCAATTAAAGTTTATTCCTTTTTTTTCAGTGTGAGATTAAGCTATTTAACCAAAAGGTGAAATTTCTTGTAGCGCTTTTTACTCCTCTTTACAAGGGGTGCTAATAATTGTGGAGGGAAGTGTGTGTGTGTGTGTGTGTGTGTGTGTGTCTTTTAAATCTTTTAAATGGAAATTCACCTAAGAGGATGTTCTTTTAGATCTCACTCTCATCGCATGGGTTATATTGGATGTCGGTTCTGCTTGACCCGAACAATGACAGATGTGCTTTATATTCATCTATTCATGACTTGCTGTGTATGAATGTGTATCACAGTTTCTTCTCCACTCACATCCACCAGTAGTGATGTTGCTGGATGTCTTTTATTAGTTCCATTGGTCTGGATTTTACAAAGCATTTTGTAAACATTATTATCCTCGTTCACTCACACAAAGTCTGAGGTGATTCTTTACATTTATCTCTAACTGCATGTTCCTTCACACTTCATTCACCCCAGACACTTTGTCACTTAATACAGACCAATGACTGTACAAACAGTACAAAGACATTAGTTTAGACATTTTTTTGTTATGTTGTATATAAATAAAAACATGAATTTGATTATTTTACTATTTTTTTGTACATTATAAATGTGTCTGTTATAAATAACCATGTTTCTGCTTTGCAGATTGTGTGCTACATTTATTTCACTCGTATCATCGCTATTCTCATCAAGGTTATTGTCCCTTTCCAGTGGAAATGGTTGTACCAGGTGAGTGAACACCATTGTTCTCTTTACTCTTGCACCTATGCAGTCCCAACTGCATCCCACAACTGCCTATTTAACTGCATTTTAAAATAATAAGAAGTAACTTGTGGACTGTTAAAATAAGTTATTATATCTTCAGCGAGAAACACCAAGAGCAAAGTTAGCTGAAAAATAGCATGTTTCTGAAAGGTGCTGAAAATGAATTGGATTTAAATGCTTCTCTGCCTGTACGCTCTCAGAACTAAAGGTACAAAACTGTCACTGGGGTAGTTCCCCTCTTGTCACTGGGGTGGTACACTCGAGGGTACATCTCAGTACATTTATTCAGGGAAAATAATTGTACCATAATCCGTTGAAATTATATTTCTAAGTTGTATTGACTCCACACACTCTGTCTCATCTCCAGGCTTTTTATTTTATTGTTCTGTTTAAAAACATTAGCTTATGAAAAGGTACCAGTATGTACTTTTCACCTGGGGAAAAACTTATTTAAGGTGGACAGTTGGACCTTGAAACCACTGTTGTACCTTTGAGATACATTTGCATTGTTTGTACCTTGATGAACAAAAAAATGTACCTGCACAGAACCTTTATTTCTACCAATGTAGGTTAGGATTAGCAGAAGCCTTTCAGTCACTATTTTTGATACCTTTTTCCTGTGTGAGCTGAAAATCTACATTATGCTGGTAATACTGGCCATTTTTCAAAAACGTTGTTTACAGTAGTAAGCCAGTGGTTGTGCTCAACATCATGCAGATGTAGATTGACAGGTGGTACAAGAGAAATTGCAGTCAAAACAAATATTATGGATTTATTTTTTGCTAAATATTTGAAAATATGAATATGTAAATTGATGTATTTAGAGTGGCCACAATGAGTGAAGTCAACAAATCAGAGCAGCCTTACTATTATTATTTTAGCGCATTTAATGTGCAGAAAGACACCATAATTTTTATAATACTGACATGCTGTGTATCACCCTTCTTGTGTCATTCAAATACAGTGCATCTTATTTGTACCTTAACTGAATTAAAGATTACAGTCTTTCATTGTAAGATATGCCATGACTGAATGAGGACTGCTTGGGTGTGCCTGTGTAAGAAATGGTTGAGAATAAAAACATTCAGATCTACTGTGGTTGATGGCGTCACCTGAAAATCATGGCCACTTTAATCGTGTCTGTTGAAGTGAGCCTGATTTCACAATTTTCTCCCAGTTTGAGATTGCTTTTTTTTTTTTTAATAGATGCAGCTATAGCTTGATGGATTGGAAAATAGTTGTGGGCCAGAATCTTGCCAGTGTTTTGGCACTGTTGATTTTAGATGGATTTAAAAGAACTCAAAGAACGTTTTGATCATAATAGCATTGTGGTGTAATGTGCCTCTTTTGTGCTTTCTTAAGCTGCTGGATGAACTCGCTACTCTGACCTTCTTTGTCCTAACGGGACACAAGTTCCGGCCGGCCTCCTACAACCCGTACCTGCTGCTGTCTGTGGAGGATGAGGAGGACATGGAGATGGACGACGTGTAAGTTCTTTACATGTGCATTTCTTCAAACAAGCATTCTTAATATATGCTTTAATTAGACATGTAATAAGGTACATCTCTTCGCACACCAACACTAACAATTAGGGATTAGGTGAAAATTAGCGATTAAAGATTATAAAAATCCATAACATTTTAAAAAAAATTGTTTATATTGTGTAATTTTTTAATTTAAATTTAAACCATTTAATGCTATATAATGTTCATATGATTCAAGCCAGAATGCAATAACTTATTGGACAGAAGAAATAGCCTATTAAACTCTGCTCTTGACCAACATCAATTTCTTAACCATATTAACTTGCTAACTTGCTGCAGAGACAACTAATTTAATCCCAATGTGATTAAAGCCGTAACTTCAGTTAGCATGTGGGCAAACAATTTGCACAGCATGGGCTTTTCATGCTGATGAGTGGGGTCACTGCTCATTAGTCTATTATTCATTCAATCTGGTTCTTATTGCCAAGTATAAATGTAATCTTTGCAAACCACACACGTTTACTACACAGACGAATCTAAAGCTAACATTTCGTAAAGTTCTGTTTTACCTTTGGAGATGGATAGAAAACACCTTCCTGATTGTCATAGAACTAAATGTTTTTAAAAAGTCAAGCAGGCACATCTTTTGACTAAACTATAGCCACACATGCAGGCAAATAGCTGAAAAAGTAGCACTGGTTGCTAAGTAGGGATTGAAATTGTTCTTATTGGTCAGTCCCTTTTGTTGGGTCTGGTTGCACCCCTGCCCTGTAGTCGGGTACTTGGTTTTTTGTCTCATACTTGAGAGTATAATGTGTGCTACTTTGATTAGTAGTATGCATTGTACAGTATGTACTGGTGCACTGTACAGTACACAATATGCTATTTCTGTAACATTCTGCACCCAAAAACTACAAACAATCACATGCCCAAGACAAATTAAACATAAGCATGAACAGCTTAAATGACTCCGAGGACACTTGCGGTATAAATTAATCTGTGTAGCCTGGAGCAAGTCCGTTTTTTTTGTTTTTTTTTTTGTTTTTTTTTTTGTTTTTTTACTGTTTGTAGCATGCCATTGGAAAAAGCTGTTGTTAAAAACAAAAGCATCACAGAAAGACCTGCTTTACTAGCCATGGGCCATGCCATGTTGTCACAGATTATCACTTTGCATTTGCTTTGTTTTTCACTGTTTTGTTGCTCAATAGCTTCGTTCAACACAGCGCAAGACAAGTGAGGACGATGTCACAAAACCATTCTATTAGCCAGGGTAGAGCAGTAACATCAGAAAACGTTATTAATTGCATTCAAAATTAATGGAATTGTTATTTTACAAACCGTTAAAATGTAGCCATATGCAAATGTTTGGGCGCTCCTGGTCAAATTACGTTTTCTATTTGAAAATAAGCATGTCTCCTCTACAGAGAATACCCTTCTGCACGTTTTAATACACAATTAGTATTTATTTACTAAATTTAAATTCTCTGGGATAAATAATGAAAACATAAAATATAGCCTGTGCAGTACGTTTAATTTTCATTTTTCTAACATGTTAATCTCAACATATAAATAGAAATTGAGCTCTCACATTTGCAGAAAAACTGCATATTTAATTGTCTCTTCTAAAGAGTTTGTGTTAACATTTTTCATTTAGAAAATCAACAAAATGTCATTTTAAAAACATGTAACTCAGCTGTAAGTGCACTTTATTGCCAAGGTGGAATTGAGAATGACTGAGTGTGTAAAAGTTAGTAGAAAGAGAGGTTATAAAAGAGAAAGATTATGAACTGGTGGCATGAAAGGGACCCAAAGAAGCTACTTGAGTGTTAGCATGTGCACAGTAAAGGACAGGTTTTTAGTTGCAGATTGTTTGGTTTTGGAATTGATAGATCAATCCATCGATCCAAATTGTGGAAATGATATAAATTTCAGTTCATATCTCCTGTCCCTGGCTGTGTTTAGCTTTGCTGTCCTGAGTGAGCTCTGTCTGTCCATGCACTCAGTAGTAGGTCCAGTCTCAGGTCCTCAGTGCCATCCCATAAGAAATAGTGTGTTTTTGAGGGGCTCCTGAAAGTAGTATTAAGCACCATATGAGTATTTTTGAGTAGTTCTCTCTTATCTTATTGAGGATGGTGGAGAGAGCAGCTACTTAACTCTCTCGCCTCAGCTCTTGGAAAGCTTTTCTCAGCAGAGACAGGAATTGAGGGCACAGAGTTGTGAATTTGTAAACATACAGTTGGTGCTGTTTTACAGTTGGTTTTACTTTCTTTGTCACTAAGGAGCCCCAGTCTTGTTTATTTGTTAGGTGTAGTCTATAGAATTTGACAGTTAATGCCTTCAGTGCCTCAAGTGCCATCAGCTGTCATACATTATTACATGAGTGGCATCTCAAAAGCCCCTATCACACATGCACTTTTTATGAGGTAATTTAACTCCAATTAACTGTGGAGGTGTTAAGTGTGAATGCAAGTCATTATCAAAATCACAAGAACACTGACCTGGAAACTGACCAGTTTACAGGGGAACTCCACCAATTTTTTAGAATTTCTGCATAATTCAATTGTTCACCTGTAAATAAAGTCATTTAGAGTGGTTGGACATGAAATTGTTCATTGCAGACAAACTTATAAACATAGATTTCTGTGTAAGGGTGGTGATAAGAGCCTATGTAAAACCACATACATTATCATCAAACATACATTATCTTCTGGGGATACTTTGCCTTACAACACCCTGCATGTACCTCTTCACCACAAATAGATTTAAAAATATACATTTTAAGTTAAAATTGCATCTCCAAAACTTTTGTAAAACAATATCTCTGACATGAGGCAGCATATTCATAACCATTTTTGTAGTGTGTTTGTTATGTAGCTTTTCAGAGCATTAAACTCTTCTGGTTCCAGCACCAGCAGTTTCTCAGTAACTGAGCGTTCCACAATAGACCACTCCAGTTCACTTTGTTTAGATCATAATGATTCTCTTTTACTGCAATAACTAAACACTTTGGTATGCACTCCGAAACACTGTAGTGTTAAGTCAGCCGTTTAAGAGAAGGAGGTCTAGGCTATGTTGTGCCTAGAGAAGGCAAGATGGATTCTTGTGTACAAATTGTTACCCACTTGAGCTACATCACCAGCTGAGTCCAGGCAATGCACACACGCACACACAATCTTGTCCTGCCACCTGTCTTGGCTATAGTTGAAACCCAGAGGGATGCAGGGCCTGCTGGAAGAAGCCATCTTCATTACAGGAGCTGGCTGTTTGAGCACCTGCCCTGCTCACACACACGCACAAAAAAGCCTTGCTCCTGTCCATAGTAGACATGTCCCTCAAGACCTGGCCACTGCTGCCTTGCCTCGTTACTTTCATCACTGTCTCCTCTTACATTCCCATTCACTTTCCTCTAGCTTAAATTGTCCCAGGTGGTGGCATGACTTTATCAAATATTTAAACATTTTTTGCTTTCCTTTAAAATTACTATTTTGGTGATGTATATTTTGGTCACAATTAAATAATCTGTATATAATATGGTTCATATGTATTGTATGTATATAATGACTAAGCCTAATCCCAAACCTTGCACTAAGCACTTAGTCAGAATAGTTTTGTTGGTCCTGATAATGTAGGTTAGACCTGTTTATCTCATTCTTGTTCTAAGAAATGTACAAAACACACACACACACACACACACACACACACACACACACACACACACACACACACACACACACATCCCCGATACCCACTGTTTCTCTTTGGGTATTCCTTCAGGCACTTTGTCCTTTCTCTCACTTGTTTTTTCTCTCTCTCTGGACCGTTCTCTGTCTCTTTCATTTTGCCCCTCCCTCCCAAACCCAACCAGAAATAGCTTAGTGGGATCGTGGTGTCCTTGTTCTTCACCTGCTCAATTCCCCCACCCTTCTTTTCTTCATGCTGTTTCTTTCCCACCTGCCTGGGGACAAACTCAATCATGCCCTCTCTCTCTCCCTCACTTTCTGAGACCCTTAACATGAATTGAATGGGCCAGTGGACTACCTTTATAGCCTATTTTCTGTCCTGGTTTTTTTTTTTTTCTTTTCTTGATCAGGAGGTGTTGGCAGGGTAAAAGGGCATGTGAGTCCAGTCTGAATTGGCTGTACCCATTGAGTCATAAAAAAACAGAAATGATGGATGATGGGGACACATGGAAAAGAAAGGAGGCCACTTGAGAAGGCACAAGAATTAACTGCTTTTCCAACTTGCTAATTAATTTATCATCATGCCAAACAGAATTCAAACCATTTATTTACACTGTAACCTAAAACCTTTGCTACAACAAAATAACTTTGCGCAATGTCTTTGCCTGTTGACAAATTCTAAAGCTTGAGCCCCAAGCTTATCAGTCTCATTCAGTACTTTATGTATCATAATTAAATGGCAGAAAATTGTCTTAATAGTGATGGCCTGATGGGAACAGGTGAAAGGAGCTGTAAAGAGAATGTCAAGGATGCTGTATTATGGCAGTAGCTTTCCTATTGACTGACGTGCAGTTTTTGAAATGGAAAGAAAGAAAAAGCTTTGCATCTAATTATTTTAAAAATAGCATTATCTGGCAAATGGCAGAGCATTTCATTAACTTAATCATTATTGTGGCATGTCTGAGGCCACAGAGTTCCGTTTTTTTTTTTCTTTCTTTCTTTTTTTCTTCTTCTTTCTTTCAAAAGTCAATATAATTTTTTACTGACATTTCAGATAGTGGAAGTTGTGGTTGGACGATATCTTTTTATAGCCTTCTTCTTTGTAGGCAACAATTAGCTTCAGTTAAGGGTTAAGGTCCTCAGCCAGCTGCTGAGAAGAGCTCATAGTTGTTGAATGTTGGCACTTAACATACCCTTGACTTGTTTAATCAGACTTAATGAGTTGGTTATAAGGCTTAACGGGAAAAAGGGTTTGAGGGAGTTAAATATTTGTAGTGGTTGCGGTCACTGAGTTTGACTAGTTATTGACTAAACAATAGTTGACAGTGGTAAATTAAAAAAAAAAAAAAAAAAAAAAAATATATATATATATATATATATATATATATATATCAAATATCAAATAACTACTCAGGTGGCACGTGGCAAATATTTATGCCAGACCACTGCAAACATTCAGAATGCTTTCTTGGATAAAACAAATAGATTAGGTGCTATTAAAGACAATGTCAATTAACAATAAAATATCTTGTGTCCTTCAGAGGACTAGGTTGATGCTGTGTCTGTTGGAAAAAATGGTATGCAGACCATTACATAGGCTTGGTTAATTGAAGTGTGATAGTTAAAAACTGGTTCTAAATGTACAAGCTGTTGCCTGCAATTATGCTTCAGTTTTGAAACTTGAATAAACAAATAAGCGATGGTCAGCCCTGGGATCAGCTTGGTATTGCTGCTTTGAATAGCACTTCAGAACGTCACATAGCCCTTGCCAGATTTCTGGCATAGGCCAGCACAAAACTGTGCTTCAGGTAGGCACCATGTGGCCTGGCATTTTTTTGGGCAGGCTGCGAGTGGCAGAGTGGTCCCAGGAGAAGGAGGTGCAGGTGCTGCTGGTGAAGTAGGTTTGGCTGGCCCCATGTTCAGTGCATTTCCCTCTTTCTCTGGTTCATCTTAGCCAGAGGCTGCTGCCATCCTCTCTGGACTAAAAGCGCAGGTTTGCTGGATGATTTTTGTGTATTTTGTAGCTGGTGTGGAACTCTCAAATGCTCAGTGAATGATGATATGTAATAATCTAACAGGATAGGAATATTCTATTCCTACCCTTAAAACAATGGCTTTGACAAAAATCAACTTCCAAATTTTCCTGTTATCTCAAATGTGCTTGATCAGCCAAGGCATGTTCAGTGTCTGAAGCTTCTTCATCTTGACACTGGAGCTACAAGACTAACATAGCTAACAAGTCATGGAAGGCTATCCAGTGAATAGCAAAATGAATGATTAATCACACACTTGTCTCAAGCCATGTTTTTAAGTTCTTCTGTTGTCTTAAATCGGCGTGCTTGTGTTCCTGTCCAAAATTAAAGAAGCGAAAGATTAAAGAAAATTAAAGAAGCAGACTCTGAACATGTCTTCGCTAATCAACGAAATATGGTGAATTCTGTACATTTAGATTTTTTGCTGAACTAGCACTTTTCAACTGTGAACGACTGACTAATAAATTACTTAACTGAGAAATCAAGACACCAGTGTTGGGGAAGTAAGGACATGAAGTTCTTTGCTGGCTAATCTGAAGCTTTTACTGTCCAGATGCCATTCATTTACCATTGTTAAAAAGGACATGCTTAATTGACTGAGCAGTCACTGATTAAGTTCCTGTGTACCCTTCAAAGGAACTTTTTATCCAGATGTATTCATAGCAAGTACTACTGTTGGGTGTTGGGCCATGAAATCCACTCTTGTTTTATGTACTGGGTACCTGCATTTTCAAGTCAGCGAGCCAACAGCTCATGTCCTGGTTGTAGAGCCTGCTTTCATTGCTGGATGTCAAAATGCAAGTGAAAGGTATATGAATTTTGTTGAAATTACATTACAGTAGTACTAAGTAGTTACTTAGTAGTACTAGAAGTAGTTCTCTTGTTTCACTGGATTCTACATATATTTGCATGTGATTGTATATTACATAGCTCACAGATGTTAAGTACAGGCCAGGTTGTTCTTAATAAGGCATGCATGATGGAGCTAATGTAACACATTAGCTAATGCCACCAGCCCTGCCATACGCAGTCCAATCTGTGTCCACGCCTAAGTAATTATCAGTAACAGAAGGGGCTGGACTGTGTGTGTGTGTGTGTGTGTGTGTGTGTGTGTGTGTGTGTGTGTGTGTGTGTGTGTGTGTGTGTGTGCACACGCACGCACACTTTCTCTTGGTTTTATTTTGACACTTAAATGTCTTGTCATCTAACAAGAAAAATGGTTATAAAACAAGCTTGTAATGGCTATTCAATCCAGCAAAAGTCTGTTTGACATTTTCTCAGCAAAGGAAGAAATATTCATTCTTGATCAATTAATCATGGGACTATAGCATTGCTTAAGGCTTTTCCTAGAGAAACAGAGTAATTGTAAATATTTCACACATTGAGGTCTGTGTAGTGGAAGTACTTCAAGCTAGAATTGTAGATCCAAGATCATCTGCTTCTAGCTGATATCAAAAAGCAAACAGTTCACCAGAGAGACTTGTCTGTTTTCCTGAGGACTTTTAAGATTTGATTCTCAAACCAAGACTTTGATTCTAATCTGTAAGTCACCATATAAACCGAGCCCGAAAGCTTAAAGCTGAGCAATGAAACATCAACAGTAATAAGACCCCAAGGGAGGCCTAACCCCCTGTTCTTTGGCCTTTAAACTGTAGCAGTACCTTCTTGGTTGACATATGTAATATTTGTGTTTTTATATGGCCTGTGTAGCAGAAAAGGTTGCTAATAACTTGCTAAACCAAGGTTATTATCACTGTAAAAAAAATGTACAGGGACTAGCTCCTTTAAGGGAATTCTGGCTCATTCTTCAGGTAGTGCAGTAGATACACCAGCACCGTGTATGTTGGGGCCTGTGGTCCATTTCCGTTTGGGCAGAAATGGCAATGTTTTGCACTGCTTGTCAAAATCACTGAGAGAGACTCAACTTTTTTCCGTGAAACACAATTAAAATTTGATAAAATTTTTAGATAATGTGATGTATGCTGTAAATTAAATTTTATTCGCATTCAAGTGATGCTAATCTTTATCTTTATTTGGTGTATAAGAAGGGGAATCTAGTCATTCACTCACATTAATACAAACTAGCAGAACTATGTAGCTGACTATTTTCAAACTTGGAATTATGTAAAGTAAAAAAGACTGAGTTTAAGAAAATGTCTCATAATGAGAGGAGATTGTGGCGAAAAAGTCAAAAGTGCAGACGCCCTGAAATATGATCATCAATGTTATACATTACAGCAGAGTCTTTTGTTCTCCTCAGGGTGAAAATACTTTTTAGACTTAGAAGTTAGCTTTAGAAAATGCCTATAATAATAAGCAATAATCATGAACAGTAAATGGTTTGGAAAATGTATAAAATCTTTTGTAGCCCAAGCTAGAATAGCTCTAGCTAGAAGTCTTCCATCTTGTTTGAACCTTTTATCTGCTCTCTCCATAGGGTCACTACATCCACAGCCATGGGGGAGGGCGTTAAGAAGGTGAAGAAGGTGTCTAACGGCCCATCAGAGGAGCGAGAGAGCATGGCATGATGGGAGATGTAGTCCCCTGATCTCAGGGTGCTTCTGGACTTTGTGGCTAGCTACTGATGTGGTGGACATTCTTTTAACGAGAGCTTCACTGCCGCCTCCACTTGACCTTGTTTGTGGATGGCAGCCTGATCTGTTGAATTCCTACTGGACCTTCAATGATTATCTCATGCTGAGACATTACTGGTCCAAAACCCGTATGTATATCTTTGCAAATGTTACATAGACAGAATGAGGACCGACAGACCGCTATGCGATTTTCCTTCCCTTCTCTGTAGTTCTAATGGAAATGCTCGCTGCTGTGCTTTTGTCCTCAGCTAACGCAGGTTGTTTTGCCTTTGTTGTTTTTGTTTTTTATTTATTTATTTTTTTTTATTAATGACCGCCTTATGGCATCTTTTGATCTGAGACATACTCTCCAATATGCGCCAGACAAACACAAGTCATTGTAAAGCCAGCTGCTTCTTGTGTGAGTTTCAGTTTCCAATCTAAATATCTCGTTTAGATCACTGTTCATTTTAAACACTGACTTAAAAGCTAACTTTATTTCTTGTATAAATGTACAGATTCTGAGACAAATGTACAGCAAGATTCCTACTTTAAAGAGAGCAAAACACAGCATATGCAGTTCTAAAAGGTTGTCATGTTTTCTGTGGCAGGTTCTTGTTTTTCCTCATTTGGGGTTTAATAATGGTATGTGTGGGTGAATCTGGGCAATTCCAAAGCGGATGTTGCACATAAATTGCAGGACTGTATACTTAAGGAATCAGTTTTAATAATAATCACATGTTTGAAGGATCTGTATGGGGCTTCTATTTAAGCATTTTTTGGTACCATGTGTAGAAGGTTTTTAATTTGATGCTTAAATATTTTGCTTATTTTCAGAAATCTGTGGGCAAGCTAGATGAAGTGATGACATTTTCCCAGTATTAAACTGTGCAATGGTTTGATTTACATTCATGAGTATTTTTTTTTTACTTTTGAATGATTAAATTTTGAACATTTAATATTTTTTTCTGATCACTATTGCAAGCTAGTTCCAGAGAGAATCTCAATTTTCACACCACTATAAACATGTTAGTCTTGTTGAAAAAATTCAGGCTTAAGTGGGTTCTTCTCCCACAGAAATATATGCACTTGGGACATTTATTGTCTTATTCTTAGAAAATGTCCATAACTTGTGTTTACATGCATTATTGAAGCTGGTATTGACAAAGAATAGGTTACATATATGGCTCATGCCAGATAATTTTCAGTAAGTGGCTATTAAAGTCAGTGAGTTGGTATATTACAGTTCATCCAAGTTTTCTTCATTTCACTTTCCTACCTGATTGAGCTCCAGAAGGGCCTGATTTTTAGCTGTTGGTGTGAATCTAATGCAGAGTAAACGCTAAGTGGTGCAGCACAGATGAATTATTGGACTGGTGGTCAAAAATTCTGTTTTCCCAATTGCAACTAATCTACCCCACAGCTTTAATCTCATTGGTGATGTAATGAATTTCCCCAGTCTGTTACTTTCTTAAAATTAAAAAAAAAAGAATCCTCCCTGGTGTTATTTCTACATCTTCGTTTAAAATAACTGAGAACATTCTTCTTATATCTTCAGTCATAGAGTCCTTTTTTTTTATTGGGTTTCACATAATATTTGTTTTGTTTGGTTTACTTTTTTTTCTTTCTATTTAAGTGAATTTTTCAGTAGTTGTGTCCAGGAGGGTCCAAAAAATCAACAATCTTTTGAAAACAAATGGCCTTGCCCATCTTCCAGTGTTTGTTTGATTACTATGCTGTGCAAGCATCTTAATATTTTAATCCATATATTGTTTGGCTAGGTCTATTTGGGCAGATTGGATAAGGCTCTTTAGACATGTCCCTTCTAATAGTAGAATATAATGCTTATTATTACATTAAATATGCATAATGTTTTAGCAGACACAATACAGATTCTGAAACCTTCACTATTGGCCAATGCAATTTTTTTTCTTTTTAAACTAAGCTTAAAAATAACATTTTAGTATTTTAATGTGTGATGCTAGAACTACTCAGACTCAACCATACTATTATCGCAAGATTTTAGCATATTATTTATTATTATTATTTATTTAATTCTGTGCTATTTTAAGACTAGATTTGTGACCAAATGGTTTCTGATTCTTTTCTCCCCTATTCGATTCAGCATGTTTTGATGATACTGGCCCGAAACCAGTACAGATGGTGCTACCCAGTTTTGGATTGATGCTACTGCTAACTACTAATTGTTTACTATAAAAATGGCTTATGTGGTTGATGAGCAACTTTGAAAGTAATGCATCATGATCATGTACCCAGTTATCTGAAATCCCTACTGTATATGATTTTATTATTGAAAAGTAGCATAAATGTTCTTTATGGTTTTGGAGCCAGTTGTGGTTGTTTGATAATGGCCTTCATTTACATTTACAGCATTTAGCAGACACTCTTATCCAGAGCGACTTACAAGAAGTGCTTTTGTCAATCTAGAGAAAGTATCTTTGCTAGTTACCAATAGCCTAGAGAAAAAAAACAGTCCTGGGCTCAGATACTGCTAGAAACAAATATGTCACTGCAGAGACCAAGAGAAAAAGAACCAGAGTTGAACGCAGAACTCTGTGCCATTTAATGCAATACAATAATAATAAGATACAATAACAATAAGATACAATACAGTAAACTACAATACAGAGTGCAGTACAATAAAATAAGTGCAGCTTATAATTCAATGCCTTCATTGGTGTCACAGTGAGTTAATTACTTGTGACAAATTACTCAGAGTACCTGAGAGCACAAAGGGCATAGGGGAGAGTTCCAAAATTTACTTTAAATATCTTTTGGCTCTTAACAAAATTTGGTTGCTTGTGTCCTCCATCCATCCATCCATTTTCTAAGCCGCTTCTCCCTCAGGGTCGCGGGGGGGTGCTGGAGCCTATCCCAGCAGTCTTCGGGCGGAAGGCAGGATACACCCTGGACAGGTCGCCAGGCCATCGCAAGACAGCGCAGTCCTGTTAAAACTAATATAGCTGTTGTCAAACATTTCTAAAAATGAATCACTGTTGGAAATGGCCTAATTCCTAAAGCATCTAGCTTTCCCTTCTATAGGCCTGCTTTGTCAAGCATCGGAACGATCTTAGTGTCCTGAATGTTCATGGTGGCATATAATCAGAAAGAATGGATTTAATATCTGCGGATGTGTCCTTGTGTTTGACACCAAGACACAGCAAACCTGCTAATCATTCCCAAGTACTCGGCGTCAGCACTGCGGCTCAGACGCCCTTTAAGTGCTTCTGATGTTGACAAAATGTCAACGAGCAACTAATGAAGAGCCTGTGCTGCCAAAGAGTGTGTCACAAGCGCTAAGCTAGCTCCCTCTGTGTTAGCGCTAAAACTTTCCACTCTTCTTGTGGCCCATGTGGGAGACAGATGGAGGCTTCAGTAGTGCATTTTAGAAGGGATATACACACACACAGTGTAGACATGTGGGATGTTGCCTAGTTATCTAAGCAGAGAAGATGGCTGAGTGGCTCTAAATCCTGTTGCAATAACGGTGCAATTTTGGTTTAAGTCTCCTAGTCTTATATATATATATATATACACACATATAACTAAATGTTGCCTTTACTACAGAACTCTTAAAAAACTTTGATATATTTCTGTCTGATGGGAAAAATTGAATTATAGATCAGTTGGCTACATTTGCAAAAGAAATAAAGATGATTTTTATTTATTCAGCAAAAGCAGCAAATCTTTATGCATGTCCTCAAATAAGCAAGTCACTAATAACTGGATAAGCAACAGTTGTATTCATTTTGATCTGATCTAATTCCTTGTAATCTAGTTTGTTTCTTAAGATGTGTTCACATAATATCAAATAATTGTTTAAGCTAGTCATTTGCATTATATTTGCAATTTCTATGTTCAGTTCTTTGTGAATAATGTGTCCATAATAATTTAATAGCATATGTAGCATTAGAGGCTTTTGTCAGTAAGCCTAAATCTGCTTTAATCTGGCATTGGTTATTGTCTGTAGCACACTGCTATTTCAGGGGCAGGCTATCTGTCTTGCTATTTAGGGACTCTGGGATTAGCCTAATTTGTCCTGCTTTCAGCATTCATTGTCTTGCCACAGAAGCATTTAACTCCCTGGCCATTTGGGTTTGGGGATTGGTGGGGGCTTGTAGTGGTTCTTTTGCTCAAAACAACTGTCTAAAGATTAGATACCAGCTACATTAACTATCTCCCTGGGTGTATAGAGGCCCTTAAGACAAAATGCAGTACAAGATACAGAGCCTCGTGTTGCTAGCTTGTGTCACTAGCTGCCTGTTTTGAGCGTGTAATGTTTTATATCTTGTCATGTTGAGTTAAGCCCATTTATGAGTTTCAGGATGTTTACAGAGATAGAAATACTGTCCTGAGTGCTGTTGATGTTATTCTCTATGGTTTAGAAGAAGACATTTCTTGAGCTGTTACAATCAATTATGTAAAATTCCATGTGTTCGTGAATGGAAAATTTACCACATAGCATGGCTGAATGGAAGCCTTTTTACAAGCAAAGTCTTTAGACATACCCAGTGTAGCTAAGAAGGCTTTAGCATTTGAAAGAGAGAGAGAAGCTGCAGAAACCTGTCGGAGTTCATGTTTGACTGGTTGCATTCAAAGTGACAAAGTTGTTGTAAGTGGCTTGCCATATTGTTTACTGTCTTCCGATGTTGATGCATGCTTGTCTGAGTGTATCAGTCACTGAAAAAATGTGTGAAATACCTAGCATTGAGGAGAAAGAACTAAGAGAAGCTCCAGAAACACTAAGGTCACCTCTGCTTCTATGGATCCTATGTTTCCCATTCCTTTTATTTTCTCATGGAAATTTGATGGAAACAGCCCTGTGTTTTCAGGGCCCTATTTTGAACAATTCAGTGTTCTCATGGTTCCATGTTTCAGTCCCAAGTTGCCTCAATGATGCAACATTCATTTTGTCTATTACTTAATGTTTCAAGATGGGCATCATATAGTCCATCTACTCCATCTGTCGTATAATCTGCTGACGGAAGTGTTCTTTACTATGGTAACTACACAGCTAGCAAAAACAAAAGACAATGTGCAATGCACCATGCTTAAGCCAGATAAAACCAATATTCAAAGGGCATATGTACTCTACACTCTGGCTTTTTACGAGAGGTTTGCGTTGCAAAGTTTAGTTTGCTTATCTAATTAGTTTAATAAGAGCAGCCAAGCTGAGGGCAATGGGGTTCATATTGAAAAACCTGTATTTTGTTGTACCCTGTGTAACCTTTGGTGGCCCCAAAACCCTATCGATGTTGTTAACAATCCTGTTGGAGATTTCCTTAAAACTGCGCTATGTAAGATTTGGAGACCTCTGTGGTGGAAATCACACCATTATTACACACATTGTGCACAAGAACTCTTTGTAACATCAGTTGTGCTTGAGACCCCCACAAGCCCACAAACAATTCTGATGTTCACATGTGTGTCAAAAGAAAGACAGCTCAGTCAAGACCTGGTGAAGGGTGAGTCTTCCTGAATATGTAAGTGAGTTATCTACTATTTCTATCACCATCCGTATAATTTCATTTTGCATTTGAGACCTGAACATTGAGCCAGACCATCTTTTTGAGCCTGCGTGTGTGTAATGTCAATGCATTAAGACACATGACGTGGGCCGA